>NC_081553.1:183196865-183496865 GCF_963082655.1 Stomoxys calcitrans
GTCTGCCTGTGCATTTGTCTGCCCGTATATTTGTACGCCTGTCTGTCTGTTCGTTTATCTATCTGTCCGTCTAGTTGTCTGTCCATCTATCTGTCTGTCCGTTTAGTTGTCTGTCCGTCTAGTTGTCTGTCCGTCTATCTGTCTGTCCATCTATGTTTCCACCTCCACCTAGTTTTAGTACATAGCACCTATGTTCAAATCTAGTCAGATTTTAATTTAGCATACCTATTGAAATATCGAATAGAACCATGTAAGATTTTCTTACAAATGTTGTGGCTACTATGGCCTTAAGAGGCCATATCGGATGAAAGTTATATATGGGAGCTACATGTAAATCTGATCCGATTTTAATGAAATTTTGCGCACATATAGGGACCAAATTGGGATCAAATAGAACATCTCGTGCAAAATTTTATAGAGATTGGACCAAAACTGTGGCATCTATGGCCTTAAAAGCCCATATCGGATGAAAGTTATATAGGGGAGCTATATCTAGGTTTTGTAAGTTTAAGTGACAGTCTCATCAGCCATCAGATTCACTTAGACGTTTTCGTCCATTGTGATACCACAGGAAGAGAAGATGGAAGCTACCTTCTAGTTCCTATCGTTGAACCATCTAGATCACTTTAAAAAGCCTACCAACTTGCGAAAGTTCACATCCGCTAAATCAGATAGGTTCTCACAAAAATGAGACGCTGAAGTGCAACTCCTTCTGACTGCCAGTGCGGGACACACACACAAATATCGTTACTAGCAACCTTCAGGCTGTCAGCATGTTTTCCGATAAGACAGTGACCTGTCTTGACGGACACAATGACTGAGACGTCTGTTCTAGCCAGTGACAGCAAAGCCTCTTTGTGATCATCTATCATTCGTTGTCCTTCGGCCCTGGTCCTGAAAACTTAGTTTACATGTCGCTTGAGGCATACCCACTGATTCCAGTATCCCTGGAACGTGTAGGGTAGTTCTTAGTCTCGCAAGCTCGTCCGGCATACCCACAGATTCCAGTTTCCCAGGAATGTAGTTCCTAGTCTCGCAAGGTCGTCCGGTGGTGATGAATATTGAACTGCTCAGCCATCTCGTTGAGAGAACTGGGACAGCCGAGGGTGGTTTTTGTGTTCAGAAATACGTTCTTCAGTGATTTAACGGCTGCCTGGCTGTCTGAAAAGATATTTATGGCAATCCTCGTATGGGGATTATATCTTAGCCATTCCACCACTTCCTTAATTGCAAGGATCTCCGCTTGAAATCATCCGTATAGATATCTATGTAACTTCTGTTACCAGGGATATCGTAGTTCCAATCGGTTCTATCAGGAAGACTGGTACAGCACTTCTAATCAAAAAGCGACTCAGGTAGGGTGTAATCCACACTGCCTGGAACATCATGATGACACAGCGATCTATATCTAAATCCGATCTATTTTTTCTTCAAAATGTTGGTTCTTGGACCAAAAATGTTATTTTATGCAAAATTGTGCGACTGTCGTACAACAAATGCGACCTGCACCTTGATTACAAGAATACGTGGACAGACAAACAGACAGACATAGCTAAATCGAATCAGGAAGTGTTTCTAGGCTAATCCGGTTGACTATTGAACAGTAGGGGGACATTTGAAGCGCCGTCCACCATACCACAACACCATATAGCATTAAAGGTGTGAAAACTGCAGTTATACCCAATGCATGTCCCGTGGTCTAAACCCCCAACTTTTGTCAATGGTTCTCTTGCAGGTGTATATGGCAAGAGTTGCCTTTCTTCTCCTTCTTAGCATTGCAAACAAATGCACAAAATTATAATACCCTGTACCACAGTGGTTTGTCATCGATATTTTGCCAGCTCTAATGCACAGACCGAATAAAACCAGATTTAATGAAGTCATGAGAGAAATCATTATACAAAATTTTTTCAGATTGAAAATCGTGCCCTCTATAGATGCAATGTTTCTTATAGTATATCGGATCGTTTGCTTTTGTTAAATTTTTCAAAAAATTGAACTTTACCGATAGCATCGATAAGAAAAATATCAATCGATATTCAAACAAAAAATAAAATGTCGATGGTATCGATATTTTGCCAGCTCTAATGCACAGACCGAATAAAACCAAATTTAATCAAGTCAATTGGAAGTCATGAGAGAAATCATTGTACAAAATGTTAGCCCTATCGGATTGAAAATTGCGCCCTCTATAGGCGAAATGTGTCTTATGGGATGTGGTATCACTTGGTTTTGGTTAATTTTGAAAAAAAGTAACTTTACCGATAGTATCGCTTGGGAAAATATCAATCGATATTCGGACAAAAAATAAAATATCTATGGTATCGATAGTGCTATCGATATTTTGCCAGCTCTGATTAGCAATGTACTTGCATCTGTCCGTCCGTCTGCCTGTGTCTGTCCATCCGTCCATGTATCTGCCTGCCCGTTTATTTGTCCGTCCGTCTTTCCGGGGGTCCGTCTATCTATTTGTCTGTCCGTCCGTCTTTCCGTACAGTCGTCTTTCTATCAGTCTGTCCGTCTGTCTTTGCGCCTTTCTGTGTGTCTGTCCATCTATCTGTCTAATTTCCTATCTGTTTATCTACCCGCCTATCTTTCTGTCCTTCTGTCTGCTTCCCTAATGTTTTTGGCTTAATCGACCATTGAAGATCTTTAGATAATTCATTTTGCTATCGATATTTTGCCAGCTCTGATTAGCAATGTACTTGCATCTGTCCGTCCATCTGCCAGTGTCTGTCCATCCGTCCAAGTATCTGCCTGCCCGTTTATTTGTCCGTCCGTCTTTCCATGGGTCCGTCTATCTATCTGCCCGTCTATCTATCTGTCTGTCCATCCGTCTTTCCGTACATCCGTCTTTCTATCTGTCTGTCCGCCTGTCTTTGCTCCTTTCTGTGTATCCGTCTGTATATCTGTCTGTCTGTCTGCCTATATGTCTGTCTATTCGCCTATCTTTCCGTCCTTCCGTCTGCTTGCTTAATGTTTTTAGCTTAATCGACCATTGATGATCTTTAGATAATGCATTTCGCTATCGATATTTTTCCATCTCTGATTAGCAATGTACTTGCATCCGTCCGTCCGTCTGCCAGTGTCTGTCCATCCGTCCGTGTATCTGTCTACTCGTATATTTGTCCGTCCGTCTTTCCATGGCTACGTCTATCAATCTGCCCGTCTATCTTTCTGTCTGTCCGTCCGTCTATCTATCTGTCTGCCTTGGCGCCTTTCTGTGTGTCTGTCCGTCTATCTGTCTGTCTATCCGCCTAACCTTCCGTCCTTCTGTCTGCTTCCCTAATGTTTTTAGCTTAATCGACCATTGAAGATCTTTAGATAATTCATTTTGCTATCGATATTTTGCCAGTTGTGATTAGCAAAGTACCTACATCTGTCCGTCCGTCTGCCACTGTCTCTCCATCCGTCCGTGTATCTGTCTGACCGTATATTTGTCCGTCCGTCCGTCTTTCCATGGGTCCATCTATCTATCTGCCCGTCTATCTTTCTGTCTGTCCGTCCGTCTATCTATCTGTCTGCATTTGCGCCTTTCTACGCGTCTACGAACTCGTCACCCAAAACCTCACCTCGTTCCTTAAGACACAATCCAAAGCTTATGTGACATACTCTCATCATCATCATCATCATGTTTATGATTTTTGTGCAGAGGATATTGGGGTTGCTATGCAACGCAGCGCGTCCCATCGCAGCGCCACAATGCAGAAGATGCATAATTTATGCAATATTTTTGTTGTATCTCTTCTCATTCATATTTTCTTTATTGTTGTTTATTATTATTTTTTTTTCATGTAGCAGCTTGTGGTCACGTTTGCAATCTCAGCCTTAACGCAAACCCGCATTTTAAGGGTTAATGTTTGTTTCAAAGAGCCTCTTGTGTCTTGTGCTCATGAGCACTTAAACAGAACTCTTCATAAACAAATTACCAAGCGACGACCATGGTCTAAGGCTAAGATATACAAAAGTGGCAGGTTGGCCAATTGCAAGCTGACCAGCTAACTGCAGTACACCATGATTTCTTGTAAACTTAACATTTAAACAAATGGGTCTATTGATTTAGCCTATAAACGAAACGAAAGAAAAAGCAAATAGGAAAAAAATCAACAACAATCCCATCGACCCCTTGAGGAGAAGGAGGGCAAAATGGCCAGACAGGTGGCACCACACTGGGTATGCCAAAAAAACAATACCAGCCAGCAGTTCTAATCACAGGCTGAATCTAAACCAAAGACAATTTGAACAATGTCACAATTTAAAGTTAATCTATTGCCTCTTGCTCTTCTCTTTGCAGTCCATTACTTCTCCCGATCCTACGGCCTATGTGGCAAAGGCCCGAGTCACTAGGCCTACACCACCGCCACCACCCTATAATCCCATGCAATTTGTACAAATCAAACCATGCAATTTATATCAAACAGCACAAGAACAATTAAAGAAAGCCGAAGAGGTGAAAAAAATCAAGGAGATACGCAAGGAAGAACCAGAGGATTGGCAAAATGTAAGTAGTCATTTATCATTTGGTGAGAAGGGTTAATCCCTTAAAAAAAAAGATAAGAGTGAAAAAGAGAGAAAGCGTTGTGGCATAGGCTCAAAAAAGGAAAAGTACTTAAAGATGGAGTGAGAATCTAATCATATTTAAAAGAAAAATCCCTAGTAAATACAATGTCGGTCCCACAGTGAAAGAGGATGTGGCATGTTTCAAACCACCTGTCCTCTAGATCGTATGAGTAATAAAAATTTTGCAACCTTTTACTAAAATGCTTCTTAAAACCCAAAGAGAATTGACTCTGTCATATGGTGTACCAGAAACGATTGGATTTCAACCATTCTTATTTGTTTTATTTAACTTTTTTATGTGTGCGGGGTAAAAGTTGTGAAAATCGAATTACCTTAAAAATATTTCAGAATAATAATTTTTCATAATTAACTTCAAAGTAAATAACATTCTTTATATGCAGCCATTAGTCTCCCCCTACCAGGTCTTCGTGGTGCAGTGATTTGTATGTCCTTGTATGATGCTAAGCTCAAGCTTCACATTCCGGCGACAAGGACAGACAAATTTTTATGTGTTGGTCATCTTCTTACTAATTTTCATTTAATTTTCACTTGTAACTACTAAAGAAATATAAAAGTTGGGCGGTGCTGACTATACAATACCCTACACCACCGAGTCTACTTACCAATTTTTATCAGAATCACTTTTAGAGTCACTTTCAGATTCGATTTAGCTATGTCCTACTGTCTGCCTGTTGTGTACAAACTACAGGTCGCAATTTTCATCCGATAGTCTTCGAATTTGGCACATATATTTTTGATGGCGTAGAAACAAAGCCCATGGAAATTGGAAAAAATCGGTTCAGATTTGCATGTAGCTCGATTATATATATTCGTCCGATTTGGATTTATATTGCATTTAATGTGGTCATTTGTTAACCAATTCTTTCGAAATTTGGCAGGAAAGATTTTCTCTTGGCTCTTGACATTATTGGTGAATTTCTTAGAAATTGGTTCAGATTTGGATATAGCTCTCCTATATATTGGATTGCCCAAAAAGTAATTGCGGATTTTTCATATAGTCGGCATTGAAAAAATTTTTCACAGCTTGTGACTCTGTAATTGCATTCTTTCTTCTGTCAGTTATCAGCTGTTACTTTTAGCTTGCTTTAGAAAAAAATGTAAAAAAAGTATATTTGATTAAAGTTCATTCTAAGATTTATTAAAAATGCATTTACTTTCTTTTAAAAAATCCGCAATTACTTGTTGGGCAACCCAATATATATTCGTCCGATTTGAATTAATATTGCATTCAATGTAGTCATTTGTTAACCAATTCTTTCGAGATTTGGCAGGGAAGATTTTCTCTTAGCTCTTGACATTATTGGTGCATTTCTTAGAAATTGGTTCAAATTTCGATATAGCTCTGGGGTCGCCCAAAAAGTAAATGCGGATTTTTCGTATAGTCGGCGTTGACAAATTTGTTCACAGCTTGTGACTCTGTAATTGCATTTTTTCTTCTGCCAGTTATAGCTGTTACTTTTAGCTTGCTTTAGAAAAAAGTGTAAAAAAAGTATATTTGATTAAAGTTCATTCTAAGTTTTATTAAAAATGCATTTACTTTCTTTTAAAAAATCCGCAATTACTTTTTGGGCAACCCCATATATCGGCCGATTTTCACTCCTAGAGTCACTGCAAGCGCATTTATTGAGCAATCTTCCCGAAATTTTATACAACGCTTTCTTCGACGACTATCATAATATGTAAGAAGTGTGCTCGAAATCGGTTCAGGTTTGGATATAGCTACCATATATATGTTGGTCCAATTTTGAGAAATCGTGCTAATTTGTTAACCGATTCTCTCGAAATTTGGGAAGAAAGATTTTCAGTATCGTATTATGGTCTATCAGGCGAAAACCTGAAATCCTGGTTTCTGAATGTAGAACCCCAGGCCCACTCGCCCTCTAGCTTTGATCAATCTGTATAGCATGATCTCCCAAATGGCAATAACAGAGTTTCATCAATCCAAGACTGTGCCTCTGGCAGCAGTGTCTAGCACTCGACCTCAAGTCTCATCTCAAGTATCCGATCGGAAAACTCTTGTAATCCATCCGGGTTTCCTATCGTCGCTTCGATTATTCCGCTATGGTATGACCTGCTCTTATCCTCTATCCATTCTCCCATCGCCTTAAGTCTCATAGCCGCAATGGCTGCCTCACACTTAATCTGTATGTCAATGGGCGCAAATTAGGCTGAATGAAGAATTTGTCCTTTATGCGGATTGTGGCTAGCCTATCATCCACTGGAGTAATCCTGGATACAAGGTGTTTCAGTCTCCGATTTTCTCGATCCATCTCACTTTCACAGCATGTCTGCCCTGGACTTCTCCAATACATACGCCATTCTTTGTACTGCACCTTCTCTATAAACATTTCGGACATACCAGGTACAGATACGCAAGTCATGGTCCTTAAAACGTTTGAGGCTATCCTCAACATAGAGGAATCCATTCTCAATCTTTTTCGTTCGTTTAAGGTATGCCCATAGTGGCATGGGGCCGATTTAATATCTGCTCCAACTCATCCCCTATGAAAAACTGCCCTTCAAACACTAGACTTCGCTGGTTTATGGCTGTAATCTTTTTTCCTCTATTAGATCTCGCAAACGTTAGTCTATAAAATAAATAATTGGGATTCTGTTTAAAATTATTGTACTTTGTGTAGAAATAATAAGGCTTTCATGTTGAACAAGGTGTCAACATGAAAAAGCATTCGTGTTGGATGATACCTGATCCGTTCTTCTTTAAATGACCATGACAGAATATTTATCCCGAACATAGAATAGCTTTCCAAGCTCCTCGTTTCAAGTTGTCTCTCAAGTTTCGAGGTGTCTCTCACCACCTGATCTTTCAATCGGACTTGGGGCCGTCCCGGTTTGCATTTACCATTGTGACCGCCTTTAAAAGACCTTTGTCGCTGGAGATTCTTCTTTCATTCTGACAACAAAGCCAACCCAATCGTTATATTTTGATACATTGAACTATGCTTTCGTCGTCAAACAGCTCGTGGTTCATACGACGCCGATACTCTCCATCAATGCAAACTGGTGCATACATTTGACGAAGACACTTTCTCTCAAACACTCCAAGTACTGTCTCGTCTGCTTCACAAGTTCCCATGCCTGGGAGCTACAGGGTGGCTGATGAAAGCCGCTACCAAAAAAAAATGTAATAACTTTTTTTCTATTTAATAATAATAATTTAATAATTAATTTAATTAATTAATTAATTAATTTAATTAATAATAATTTAATAATTAATTTAATAATTTAATTTAACATGAATAAAAGAAAAATGTATTCCATACACCGAAAAAAAAATGTAGCAATATTCATCATTGTAGCAATATTCATCAGCCACCCTGTATATTACAACACAGGCAGTATTAGCGTCTTGTATAGTGTAATCTTCGTCTATCGAGAGGTGACTTTGTTTCTAAACTGCGAAGTACTTGACCTGGTCGAATAACGAAATCGTTCTGTTGAGAACACGTGGCTCCTCAAATTGGCCTGTCTTCGTCTCTCTCGTGAACAGGCCGACTTTAATCTTCTCTGGGTTAACATTCAGATCTATAGGTCTAGTCCAGTCGTAGCCATCTCCAAGACCCTTTTGCGTAGCTAATTCGGACATCTACTCTTTAGCAGTGTTATAACATCTTCTGCGTACCAAACTGGTTCAAAACCCTACTCAGTCAGGATTAAACACAGGATTATCGCCTCTCCTGTGTTTAACCGGATCCTGACTGAGGAGGGTTTTGAACCTGTTTGCTACGCCCCCCTCTGTGGCGTGCCCTATGCCACCTGGTCCATTTTTCTTATTCAGTCCCTAAGGTCCCGATCCACCCTCTATTGGTCTATGGATTGAATGAGTGTGCCGGTCTTCATATTGTTAAAAGTCCCGTTGATGGTTATACATACCTGCAAACTGTACATCTTTGCAACGAAATATTCTTCTATTTTATGCTCATCCTCGTGCAGGGAAGTCTTCCCCGACCTTCGCTTGATATAGTCATGCTGCTTTTATCTGAGTAATGCGCTGGATATCCTACTCTTTGTCATGATATCTATTGGGTTGCCCAAAAAGTAATTGCGGATTTTTTAAAAGAAAGTAAATGCATTTTTAATAAAACTTAGAATGAACTTAGAAAAATTTGTCAACGCCGACTATATGAAAAATCCGCAATTACTTTTTGGGCAACCCATACTATATGTTCCATGGTTTTGAGTAGAAAGGCATACGGCTTATGAGTACATTAGGCTTTGGTACTGCATAACTTGCCTTGCCGTTATGCAAAACTTAATAAAGGCCTTATTCACAAAACTTAATAAAGGAAATCTGTCAAATAAGCCTATTTCGAATCTACATAAAGCTTTGTGAATGAGGTCTTAAATATTTAGCATCGCTTCCAAACCTGCCTTCGCTCTCAAAATTACGAAACCGTCACCTATACAAACTCCCTGTTATAATTCTTCCTATCTGCAGCCTTTCTCTATACCAAAGCTCCACAACCCATCAATGGTCTCACAATGGCTGTCTGTCTCTTCACTCCCCACTTCTTACGGAACATTCTCCAGCGAAAGTCGAAGGCGCACAATGTCTTTCAGCTTCATTTGTCCGTATTCTTATTCCAGTACTGTTTAGAATCGAGGACTAGGTCTATGTTAGATATTTCGACTTCTTTGGTAACTGCAATTTGGTTACATCCAAAGACGGGAATCTTAACCCGAGTCGTCCTGAAACTTTATGGTAAATTTCTAATTTAACGATTTTTATGACTTATTTCTTGGACATAAACTATTCCAAGAATGACACTATGACCACTTGTTCGAAAGACGCACTTCTCACCAGTCAAGAAATACAAAATTGCTTCATTATATTAAACCGTTGCAATTTCATAGCTAAAATACAGTAAAAACTTTTGCGTTGTCAACTGGCATCACCAGGGCCTCAACGGGTTAAATCCTTTATCTCATATCTTCGTATAAAAAACAAAAGTTGTACTGTGAGCCAATTGATCATACAGAGACTCCTAGCTTCGAATTATGTGCCAGGTTTAATTTTTTCCATTTTTTAGCTGCATAAAATCTGATCAAACCTCGGCAATTTCTATATTGGTCCCTTAGAGCGTATGAATAATAATAATACATCACAAATTTTTATGTTTTGCATATAAAATGACAACAAGAATTGATTTTTAAGAGATAATTCCTTTGTTTACTTCTCCTTTGATGGCTGAAACAGAATTAATTAAGCTGCTCAATGTGTGCAGCTGAAAATTCTAGCAAATGCTTTAGAAAAATATATAACTCACTATTTTGTAATCTTGATTATCAAAAATCAAAATCTAAACCGATTTATATCTAAATTAAAATCCAGCTACTGATGAAAAAGCATTCATTAAACATCGCATGCTGCACTTTTAACTTCATGCACTGCATAAATCTCTAAGCAAAAACTTACACAATCTGTGAGTGTGACATGTTAAGTTTCATATGGCACACGGAAACTTCAAGTGATGTGAGCTCTGCATAAAACTCACAGTTGCATTGAACCAAACGTGCAAATCAATTCATAAACTTTGGTAGGAGAAAAAGAAAACAAGTAAAACAATTGGAATATCGTAATGACAGCAGTGATCCATATACGTTGAACGTCGTGTAATCGAATTTGTACGTTTCTCATGAAACCACTGCCATTGTCTGCAATAAATCCATAAATTCAAAACACAATGCAGCACGGCCAGAGATCTAAAGGCACAGTAGCAAAAGGAGAAGTAATGGAATTATTTTACTTTTTTCACTTTTATTTGGAAGGCGTTTTTTTTTAAGAAATATTGTCAAGAAAGCAAATAAACTGATGAACGATTTATACACCAAACATGCAAAAAAAAAAGGAAAACACTCACACTCATACTTAGCAAACAACAAATTTGTTCAACCAAAGACAACAGGCAGACGTTGTGTCATTTTGGCAATCAGACAATTGACACCATCACCAACCGCCATCTCACCAAGACAATGAGCTTTACATGAATGGCTCGCTTGTTGTTTGATACAGATTCGTGACAAATTTACACAAAATTTCAAACTCACGTAATCGTTACTCCAAAAAATTCGAAAAAATAACAACAAACTGTAAACAAAAAAGTGAAAAAAATCACTTTTTCTTATGGGCCCAACACCGACCGACAGAGTTTGTTTTGCTGATTTTGAAATATTGGGCAATTCCACATGTTTTCTTGAGGTCACATCAACTTTTGTAAAAATTAAGATTTGAAAAATATTCTGCTCTAATCTTTTTTTTAAGTATAAGTAACTAGCTGGCTCAATGTGCTTCGCTACACCCTAAAGTGGTACAAATTCCTTCCAATCTTTAACTCTCCAATAATCTTCATTGGAAACCCATATTGTCCCGTTTGGTGTACATGTCCATTTGGGGCATAATTTTGAGGTGGGCGACCCCCTTGGGACTTGACCCCAAATTTTTATATAAGTTTCGTATTCTATTCCCAAATACCTTTTGTTTGAGTACCATATTGTCCCATTCGGTCTACATATGCGTTTGGGGTTGTGTTTTTGGGAGTGGGTCAACCCCCCGACACTTAACGCAAACTTTTTATATCAAGTTCGTACTATTCTCTGAAATATCTTTCATTTGATACCCATATTGTCCCAATCAATAAACTTGTCCCTTTCGGTGGGATTTGGGGTGGGGCGTTCTCCCATATTATTTGAACCCAAAGTTTTCTACCAATTTCGTATTTTTGGGTTACCATAAGCGGGCAAATTACATTTCTTTTAAATCGGCGCACCCATTACCCAAATACCTTTTGTTTGAGTCCCATATTGTCCCATTCGGTCTATATATCCGTTTGGGTTGGGTTTTTGGTAGTGGGGCAACCACCCGCCACCTAAGGTAAACTTTCTATATCAAGTTCGTACTCTGCTCTTAAATACCTTTTATTTGATACCCATATTGTCCCAATCAATAAACTTGTCCCTTTCGGTGGGTTTTGGGGTGGGGCGTTCCCCCAGATTATTTGAACCCAAAGTTTTATACCAATTTCGTTTTTTTGGGTTACCATAAGCGTGCAAATTACATTTCGTTTAAATCGGCGCACCCATCTCCGAAATCTGGCGTTTTTGTTGAAAATTAGAGTAAGGGGGAGGGTCCGCTCCCCCTTTGGATATCAACGAATGGGGTACCCTATATCCAAACTCTACCAAACTTGGCAGCCTTCCGAATCTTTATGGGACTGCACACTGATATGAGAAAAATATCTCCTTTTGCTTAATGGAATTTTCATGGGAAATTTAGCAGTAGTAGGTGCTGCAAGAGATAGCAAGCGGATGGCAAGAAGATGAGACGTTGGAGCATTCCCTATGTCATTGCCCAGCTTTCGCGGCTAACAGACACCGATGAAACTTACGTGGGGACACAATACCAAACTTGAACCAACTTAGAGGCGTGGAATGGAGAATAATTAGAGATTTTTTAAGAAGCGCGGAATTTATGACTTTGATTTATTTTCAAGGTTAAGTTTTTTATAGCCACCACCATAGGATGGGGTATACTAATCTAGTCCTTCCGTTTGTAATACCTCGAAATATTAATCTGCGACCTCATAAGGTTTATGTATATTCTTGACCGTCTTGACATTCCAAGTCGATGTAGCCATGTCCGTCCGTCTGTGGAAATCACGATAGCGGTCGATCGAATGAAGATATCTGCTTAAAATTTAGCACTGAGACTCCTTATCGATGTAGAGACTCCTTATCAAGTACGGTCCAAATCGGTCTATAACCTGGTGTAGCTCCCATATAAACCGAATGCCCGATTTGACTTCCTGAGCCTTTATAAGCCTCAATTTTTGTCCGATTTGGCTGAAATTTTGCACGAAGTGTTCTGTTACAACTTTCAATAACTGTGCCAAGTACGGTCCAAATCGGTCTATAACCTGATATAGCTCCCACATAAACCAATCTCCCGAATTGACTTCTTGAGCTTCTGCAAGCCTCAATTTTCATCCGATTTGGGTGAAATTTTGAATGCAGTGTTTTGTTATGACTTCCAAGATATAGCTCCCACATAAACCGACCTCCCGATTAGACTTCTTGAGCCCCTAACTTGGTATAGCTACCATATAAACCAATCTCCAGATTTGACTTCTTGAGCCCCTGGAAGCCTCACTTTTGGTCCGATTTGGCTGAAATTTTGCACGTAGTTTTTATACCCTCCACCATAGGATGGGGGGTATACTAATTTCGTCATTCTGTTTGTAACTACTCGAAATATTCTTCTGAGACCCCTTAAAGTATATATATTCTTGATCGTCGCGACATTTTATGTCGATCTAGCCATGTCCGACCGTCTGTCCGTCCGTCCGTCTGTCTGTCGAAAGCACTCTAACTTCCGAAGGAGTAAAGATAGCCGCTTGAAATTTTGCACAAATACTTCTTTTAGAGTAGGTTGGTTGGTATTGTTAATGGGCCATATCGGTCCATGTTTTGATATAGCTGTCATGTAAACCGATCTTGGGTCTTGACTTCTTGAGCCTCTAGAGTGCGCAATTATTATCCGATTAGAATGAAATTTTGCACGACGTGTTTTGTTATGATACCCAACAACTGTGCCAAGTATGGTTAAAATCGGACCATAACCTGATATAGCTGCCATATAAACCGATCTTGGGTCTTGACTTCTTGAACCTCTAGAGGGCGCAATTATTATCCGATTGGAATGAAATTTTGCACGACGTGTTTTGTTATGATACCCAACAACTGTGTCAAGTATGGTCCAAATCGGTTCATAACATGATATAGCTGCCATAAAATCCGATCTTGGGTCTTGACTTCTTGAGCCTCTTGAGTGCGCAATTCTTATCCGATTGGAATGAAATTTCGCACGACGTGTTTTGTTATGATATCCAACAACTGTGTCAAGTATGGCCCAAATCGGTTCATAACCTGATATAGCTGTCATACAAACAGATCTGGGCACTTGACTTCTTGAGCTTCTAGAGGTCGCAATTCCTATCCGATTTGGCAGAAATTTTGCATGACGTATTTTATTCTTACTTTCAACAACTGTGTCAAATAAGGTTCAAATCGGTTCATAACCTGATTTAGCTGTCATATAAACCGATCTGGGATCTTGACATCTTGAGCCTCTAGAGGTCGCAATTATTATCCGATTTGCCTGAAATTTTGTACGACGGATCCTCTCATGACCATCAGCATACGTGTTTATTATGGTCTGAATCGGTCTATAGCCCGATATAGCTCCCATATAAATCGATCTCTCTATTTTACTTCTTGAGGCCCTAAAGGGCGCATTTTTTATTCGAATTGACTGATATTTTACACACGCCTCCAACATATAATTTAATTGTGGTCCAAACCGGACCATATCTTGATATCGCTCTAATAGCAGAGCAAATCTTTTCTTATATCCTTTTTTGTCTAAGAAGCGATGCCAGGAAAAGAACTCGACAAATGCGACCCATGGTGGAGGTTATATAAGATTCGGCCCGGTCGAACTTAGCACGCTCTTACTTGTTTGTTATGACTTCCAACAACTGTGCCAAGTACGGCCAAAATCAGTTTATAACCTAATATAGCTCCTATGTTAACCGGTCCCTCGATCATCATTGTTGGGTTCCTAGAAGCCTTAATTTTTGCTGTTTTGACAAAAGTTTGGTATGTAGAATATAATTATGCCCTGTGACTTAAAATTGTACCCTACAAATTTTGTCACATTTGCTCGACTGTTTGTAGAATGTCCCATATATCTTCAATAGTTTATTTTGTTCCCTTAACTTGTTAAGCCAACAGGGTGTGAATTAACGTTTTTCTACTCCTCATTTTTGAGGCGTTTCATTGGTTTTATGTTTTACAAATGAATTGATTTCATTTTGACCATATTCATCGAATTGAATTCAAATGAGATGGGCATACATCTTTTGGCGTTTACATTTCAAATTCCAGTAACGATTCCTAAATAAAACATTTAAAAACAAATTGTGGCTAAAAACAGAGCACATGACATTTTCCGTCTCTCAAAACAAAAGGAAACCAGATAAACAGTTGAGACATATGCACTGATTTGGCACATCCAGTCATCGCCGCCGAACAAGGGTGTGTATGAATGAGACGTATTTTGTCATTTCCCCAACCACTCACTGGAATACT
Organism: Stomoxys calcitrans; assembly: GCF_963082655.1. Lineage (NCBI taxonomy): Eukaryota > Metazoa > Arthropoda > Insecta > Diptera > Muscidae > Stomoxys > Stomoxys calcitrans. The sequence continues at coordinate 183,211,611 of NC_081553.1, forward strand.
AATATTGCCAAAATAATTATCATGTCCAACTAGGGAAAATTATGCAATTTTTTTTTCTGCTGGAGCAGATGTTAGCCGCGACTCTGCAAAGACTTTAAATACCCAAGGAAAAAATAAAAAAGGTAACCATACATTTTTTTTTTCTTATTGCTTCATGTTTTGTTTAAGATTTGTTTTGTTGTTCATGAAGAGTGACTGTGTTATTTCACTTTACTTTCTATGAATTTTAATTTTTTATAATTTTTTCACATCACTGCTTGATTTTTTTTCTACTTTGTCAGCTAAAATATTATGTACCGAAGACCAAAAGGAAAAGAAAAAAACGTTTCCCCCTAAATAAGCCATGAGATTAAATAATCTTGTCCACGATCCCTCCTCAAGACTATGAATGAATTTTTTGTGTTGTACTGTGACGACTTTCCTTCCAGTCATTGTCTGAATTTCGTTTTGGTTTTGGCAAAGAAAACGAAAAAACCACGTGTGAGGGAATTCAAGCATAACAAAAATTGAACTTCATTAGGAAATTATGATGACAGTTAATAACGTAAATTTTTTTGTTGTTTGTTTGCTGTACCTGTGTTAGGGAAATTAAAGCAAAATTACACTAGTTTACAATATATGATGACCAAATTGCTAAGGTAGACGAGTGGATGAGCGCGGTGAATGATGCGCTCCTTGGCAGACGTCGAAAGGCGAAACCAAGTAAGGTCATGTGGTGGACCCGTGACAATGCGGCGGAACGTCAGGCGTCTGAGGAAGCGATTCCAAAGAGCCAGAAGTTCCAGTGCTGAGGATCTTGTCTCACGTCGAAACGACTACCTTAGCAATTTGAGGACCTACAAGCAACTGTTGATTAGGAGCAAGGAAGATCACTTTAGGAGATTTGTACAGGACAATAGAGATGATCCATGGGGCAAGGTATACCGCGTGTGCCGGCGCGGTGGGCAACAGGGTTCTAGTCAGGGTGACCTGGGCGGTTTTAGAGTGGGTGACAACGTGTTGACTTCTTGGAACGAGTGTGCTAGGGTGTTAATGGGAACGTTCTTTCCCGATGCGGATGAGCACGAACAGGCTCCCAGTGTGGAGATGATCGTGCCTCCTCCAAGTCTGGAAAGGGTCGAGATAGTGGACAGTGTTTACCTTTCATGGCGTAGTGTACTCACGAGATTAAGCGAAATAGGTTGTCGGGAACTTTCTCTCTGGCGTAGTTACTTCTGTGATAGAAGAGCTTGCGTGGTTGCTGCTAGCGGTACGGTTTGGAAGGATATTCAGCGTGGCTGCCCTCAGGGCTCCATCTGTGCTCCATATATATGGAACCTCATGATGGATCCCCAGCTGGGACGTCTTGCTGAGTCCTTCAAAATCAGCGCATATGCGGATGACCTGCTCATCCTGGTTCAAGGAGATTCCACACTTGCTCTGGAAACTCGTGGTGAGCTTGTCATAGGCATTGTGCGCGAATGAAGCGATCGTGTTGGTGTTGACGTCGCGGAGGACAAAACCATGACAATTTTGCTCAAGGGCATCTTGTCGCGGAATCGTCCACCCACGATTCTATCTGGTAGAGCTAGCATCAGGAATGTAGCACTCGTCAAATATCTGGGAGTGACTGTTTCGGAGAGTATGGGTTTCCTGGTCCATTTGGATCGGGTGAAGGAGAAGATGACTGGAGTAGCCGGCATGGTTAAGCGTGTTCTGAGAAGTGATTGGGGTCGTCGCGCTCTTCGGTCTTGGTCTATTTGTTGCTTGTGCAACTTATGGAGCGACTGTATGGCACGGAATTGCTGCGACTGTCTTAGGACGGAAGAAGATCCTCTCTTGTCAGAGGGTGGCAATGCTGGCTTGCTTGCCTGTGTGCAGGACTGTTTCGACAGATGCACTACAAGTATTGCTTGGCGCGCCCCCGCTTGACTTACTCGTGAGTTACATGGTCGTTCTGTATAGTGTGAAAAAGGGAATTCCATTGGTGCGTGAGAATTGGCTCACTGCTTCGGAGCTTGCAGATGGGGATATTAGGCGGCTCAAGACACTCCTTTTGGAGCGTCTTGATGATAGGTGGAGGACTAGGTGGACGAACAGTGACAATGGTCGGGTGACTTACGAATTTATTCGTGACGCGACGTTCGTACGAGATCGCCCATACTTTGGCTTCGGCCTAAGTCTGGACTTCATACTGACGGGACATGGTTCCTTTAATGCATTTTTGCATCAGAGGATCCTGTCCGCGACTGATTTGTGCGACTGTGGCAGACCTGAGGATTGGAGGCATGTACTGACAGATTGCCCGTACTATGCAGACATTAGAGATTTAGGCGCGATGGGGATTAGCGAGGCGGTGTGGGATTTCAGTAGGGCCCTTGAGGACGAGACGACTGTTGCAAGGTTGGCCACCTTTTCCCGGGAAGTATTTCTTAGGAGGCGGACTAGACTTAGTGGAGGTATGAATGCACGCTAGTTATCCATAACGAGGTGTTGCTGTGCTGGCGCGACTGTGTGATTTGGTGCTGCGCATGACATGGCCTGGCACCTGCCTTGCCCCAGTGACCTAGTGGGCTTGGTCTTCATCGCTCCGCCTATGCTAAGGTAACATGTTCTCGGCATTTTTCGAGGGTACTTTTTAATTTTTAGAGCGCACAACAAGCCGATTACTAGCTAAGGGTATGTTCATATTAGCATGAGGCGGTTTAATTACCGCACTCTCATTTCAAGCTATCCCAACCTAATAGGACGAAAATCTTTCGCCTTCGTGCGATAAGGTTTTCTTGCTTTAGGTATGAAAATGACCTTCGTGTCACTCCATCCCACAGGTTAATATTGCATGATGATATAAGCAGAGTATATCTCCCTAAGCCAGGGAACCCGTCTATCAGACACATCTTGTAATTCAACCGGTGGTACATGATCAGGGACTGGCAAGTTAAAGGAGTCGAAACTTCTTATAGCCCAAAGAATTTTCGAATCAAAACAATTTCCTTATTAGCCTCCGACGAATACATACCAGTGACAACCTCTTCTGGCGCCACGTTGTCCGTTGGTGAATTACCCAGGAAATAAGTATGAACGAGTACTTCTAGTGTTACCTCAATAAACATTGCCCACACATTCTCTAACTTCTGAATATACCCTTATCGTAATAGGTCTAGAGGACAGAATCTTCCTTAGCCTAGAGGCCTTAAGACGGAGCAATTCTTATCCGATTCGGCTGAAATTTTGCACGTGGTGTTTTGGTATGACTTCCAACGACTGTGTTAAGTATGATTCAAATCGGTTCATAACCTGATATATCTGCCATATAAACCGATCTTGGGTCCTGACGTCTTGAGTGCACTAGAGGGCGCAAATCTCGTCCGATTTGACTTAAATTTTGCACGTGGTGTTTTGGTATCACTTCCAACAACTGCGCAAAATATGGTTCAAATCGGTCCATGGTTTGATATAGCTGCCATATAAACCGATTTGGGGTCTTGACTTCTTGAGTCTCTAGAGGGCGCAATTCTTGTCCGATTTGGCTGAAATTTTGTATGAGGTGTTTTGTTATGACCGTCCGTCTGTCTGTCGAAAGCAAGCTAACATTCGAAGGAGTAATTTTGCACAAATACTTTGGGATTGTAATGGCGGTTGGGATTGTAAATGGCGCAAGTCGGTATATGATTTGATATAGCTGGCATATAAACCGATCTGGGGTCTTGACTTCTTGAGCCTCTAGAGGGCGCAATTCTCATCCGATTTGACTGGTGTACGTGGTGTTTTGGTATCGCTTCCAACCACTGTGCTAAGAATGATTCATATCGGTATATAACCTGATATAGCTGCCATATAAACCGATCTTGGGTCTTGACTTTTTTAGCTTTTAGAGGGAGCAATTCTTATCCGATTTGCTTGTAATTTTGCACGTGGTGTTTTTGTATCACTTCCAACAACTGAGCGAAGTATGGTCGAAATCGGTCTATAACCTGGTATAGCTGCCATATAAACCGATCTTGGATGTTGACTTCTTGAGCCGCTAGAGGGCGCAATTCTCATCCGATTTGGCAGAAATTGTGCGCGAGGTGTTTTGATATGATTTTCAACAACTGTACTAATTATGGTTCATATCGGTCCATGTTTTGATATAGCTGTCATATAAACTAATCTTGGGTCTTGACTTCTTGAGCCTTTAGAGGGCGCAATTCTTATCCGATTTGACTGGGGCACGTGGTGTTTTGGTTTATCGATTTTATAACCTGATATAGCTGCCATATAAACCGATCTTGGGTTTTTACTTGTTGAGCCTCTAGAGGGCGCAATTATCGTCCGATTTGGCTGAAACACGTGGCGTTTTGGTATCACTTCCAACAACTACGCGAAGTATGGTCTACATCATGGTATAGCTGCCATATAAACCGATTTGGGATCTTGACTTCTTGAGCCGCTAGAGGGCGCAATTCTCATCTGATTTGGCTGAAATTGTGCGCGAGGTGTTTTGTTATGACTTTCAACAACTGTGCTATGTATGCTCCAAATCTGTTCGTAAACTGATATAGCTGCCATGTAAACCGATCTTGGATCTTGACTTATTCATCCGATTTGGCTTAAATTTTGTATGAGGTGTTTTGTTACGACCGTCCGTCTGTCTGTCGAAAGCAAGCTAACTTTCGAAAGAGTAAAGCTAGGCACTTGAAATTTTGCACAAATACTTTTTATTAGTATAGGTCGGTTGGGATTGTAAATGGGGCAAATAGGTATATGGTTTGATATAGCTGGCATGTAAACAGATCTGGGGTCTGGACTTCTTGAGCCTCTAGAGGGCGCAGTTCTTATCCGATTTGGTTGTAATTTTGCACGTGGTGTTTTGGTATCACTTCCAACAACTGAGTTAAGTATGGCGCACATCGGTACACAACCTGATATAGCTGTCCATGTTTTGATATAGTTGCCATATAAACCCATTATGGATCTTGACTTCTTGAGCCTCTAAAGGGCGCAATTCTCCTCCGATTTGGCCGAAATTTTGTACGAGGTGTTTTGTTTCGACTTCCAATAACTATGCTAAGTATGGCGCAAATCGGTACATAACCTGATATAGCTGCCATATAAATCGAACTTGAGTCTTGACTTCTTGAGCCGCTAGAGGGCGCAATTCTCATCCGATTTGGCAGAAATTTTGTACCATGGCTTTTCATATGACCTTCAATATACGTGTCCAATATGGTCTGAATCGATGTATAGTTTGATACGGCTGCCATATAAACCGATCTCCCAATGTTGCTTTTTGAGCCCCTACAAGGCTCAATTCTTATCCGAATGGACTGTTGCTTCTTGAGTCCCTACAAGGCTCAATTCTAATCCGAATGGACTGAACTATTACACAATGACTTGTTCAATGTTCAGTATTCAATTATGGTCCGAATTGGACTATAACTTGATATAGCTCCAAAAGCATAACACTTCCTATTCATTATTCTTTGTTTGCCTAAGAAGAGATACCGCGCAAAGGACTCGACAAATGCGATCCATGGTGGAGGGTATATAAGATTCGGCCTGGCCGAACTTAGTACGCTCTTACTTGTTTCTTTTCATTTCATTAATATGCTTAATTATACGTGTATTCAAAAATTTCTCAATATTTATTCACTTTGATGAATGTTCACAATATTATGGAGTTTATGCAAAATCTACCTCATATATTTTTAAAAATGGAAGCAGCATAAAAACCTTTTGCATATTATGTTGATCATGTCTGGGATTTTTATGCAAAATGTTTTTTTTTTTTTTTCCTTTTCACCGGTTCGTTACTGAGGTAGCTCTACTGTGGGAAAGGAAGTCATTTATTTGCTTTAACATTCAACAAATATTGGCGTAAAAAGTTGGTTGCTTTTTGTTGTTTATCGTATCTTGCCACCATTTCGTATTATTTAATTGTGCCATATATGTTTCATTTAAAATTCAATACATATTGGTGAGTGATAGTTAATAGGGGTGTAGACATATGTGGACATTTTTTTCAAACAAACATAAATTTCCATTTGTTCGATGGATTTCGGTGAGATTAAAGATATTTGTATATGAAGTCATAGCAGGGAATGATGAATAATAATGAAATATATGCGTTTTGGATAATTAATAATTTGTCATGTTACAAATTCTTGTCATACCTTTAAGTTATACAGTAGTCGTTGGAGGTGACAACACTTTCTTTTCAAAGTTTTGCCATTCTTCTTGGGAGTCACGATTCATATGATTTTTTTCTAGCTAGGGATTGGTCAAGCTATTGGTATGTTATTTTTACTTGAGTATAAACTTTTTCCCTATTTTTACACCGCAGTTTTGAAAAAGTAAGGAAAAGTTATAATTTCTGTATTCAAAATACCTCTACACTGAAAAAAATGTTGTCCTATTGGTAAATTTAAAGATGATAAATTTTCAAACTTTCCAAGGAGACATTGCCTTTGGTGAAAAATATTTTTCTTCATAGTAATTCATAGTTTTATTTAAAACTAGCCGAATAAGGCCCGCTCCGCTGTGCCTTCTTTCACTCTCTAATTTTATTTGAGCCCTATACTGGCATGGTCAGGAAATAAGTCCTTTTTGGGGGTGCTGGTACGACCTTTCAGATATTTCGCCCCAATGTGGATATCATATTAGTGTTATACTCCTAAATACCTTTCATTTGAATCCCATATTGTCCCAATCGGTAAATATGTCCTGCTGGGGGGTTTTGGGTGGTAGGGAGGCTCCTAATTTTAAATACCTTAAAATTGAAACTCATATTGCCCAAAGCGGTAAAAGTGTTGTTATTGTTCTTGCAACCACATTTCTATGTGGAGGTGGCGCTGCTCGACAAGCTCCATGGGTGAGCAAGTTCGTTCGGGTCCATAGGACCGATCGCTGCGGGGGCGTCATAGCCATTGGTTATTTAAAGGCGCCAATAACTCATCTTGCCATACCGAGTATCATAGGCAGTCAGTATATAAGCAAGAGCTGGCGCCACCCAACCTCTCACTCTACAGTCGATACTCTCTTCAGTCGATACTCTCTCCAGTCGATACTCTCTCCAGTCGATACTCTCTCCAGTCGATACTCTCTCCAGTCGACACTCTCTGCAATCGATACTCTCACCAGTCGATACTCTCTCCAGTCGATACTCTCTCCAGTCGATACTCTCTCCAGTCGATACTCTCTCCAGTCGATACTCTCTCCAGTCGATACTTTCTCCAGTCGATACTCTCTCCAGTCGATACTCTCTTCAGTCGATACTCTCTCCAGTCGATACTCTCTTCAGTCGATACTCTCTCCTGTCGATAGTCTCTCCAGTCGATACTCTCTCCAGTCCATACTCTCTCTAGTCGATACTCTCTCCAGTCGATACTCTCTCCAGTCCATAATCTCTCCAGTCGATACCGGTGATTGTCCGCGACTGCAGTTGCAGCTACTCCGTATATGGACCATCCACTATCCGCAACCCATGGACGCTCTTAGCTAAGCTTCTCGCAATGACGATGAACTCCACACAAAATCGGAGCTGAGAGTTCCAAACTGTGTGGTGATCATAGTCATGCTGTGTCAAGCGGTAATAGTGTCCTGTTGGGTACTGTTTTTGGGGGTTGGGGACCCCTCCCGACATTAAGGATGAAATTTTTTTGCCAAGTACGTACTCTATTCTTTCTATTTCGTGTTTTTGGGGTATCATTAGGCGGCATACAAAAATTCGCTTAAAACGGTGCACCCATCTCCGCGATCTGGCATTTTTGAAAAATGGCGGTATGGGGGAGAGTTAATGGAATGAGGACATTTATTCCAGTTAAGAATATAACGGCTAAATCAGACCCAAATTTGGTTTAACCAGACATCGGAGATGCTGTCAGATCGAAAGAGATGGGATTCAGTAACTGGCATTTCGATAAAAATGCCAATACTGAACTGCTGCGCAAGCAGACAAGATTTTCGTGTGCCAAAATGTTTAAGTGCGAAAAATTTCTGTACGAACAGCACCTACGGGCTAAGGTTCTTGCTTCTACCCGAGGAAGTAAGAGCTTTTGGTCGTTTGTGAAAAGGGTAGTTCTTCATCTATCCCCACACTTGTTAAGGATGATCAAACGTTCACTGACCCGGTTGATAAGGCTAACCTGATGGCTGATATATTTGCAGGGAACTCTTCCCTGCCGGATACCAATCAAATACTCCCCTTAATCAAAAATGTATCTGGCGTCATGCTCCAGATATTTTTTCAAACTCGTGGAGTTAAAAGGGTTCCTGAGAATCCAGGCGCTAATAAATCCCCGGGCCTGGATGCCATATCAACGCTTGTCTTGCGCAAGTATTCTATGACTCTTACTCATTCATTGTGCAACCTTTTCAACTTTGCCTACCGTGCGGGAGTTTTCCCGGTTCGCTGGAAGTTTGCGAACGTTCAGCCAATACCCTAGAAGGGTGAGGCGAACAAGTACCGGCCAATTGCGATATACTCTACTCTCTCCAACGTTACGGAGTTAATCACCATCTTGTGAGGTATTTAGAGTCGAATGGCCTTTTTAGTCATCAACAGTATGGGTTCCGCAGAAATCGCCCCACGGGCCATCTCATGGCATTTCTGTCGAAACGTTGGAGTCGCTCAATTCACCAGTTTGGTGAGTGCAAGGTTATGGCTCTGGATATCTTGAAGGCATTTGATAGGGTCCGGCATGGTGCACTACTATCAAAGCTTGTCACATTTGGTGCCGGTCATGGCTTCGTTTGATTTATTTCGAGCTTTCGTGGAGATCACACTAAACGAGTCATTGTAAAAGGGTTCTCATCCAATGAGCATAAATTGACCGCAGGTGTACCCCAGGGCTCTGTTCTTTCTCCGTTGAGTCAGACAATCCGATCTACTCATTTCCGGGTGACATTAATCTCTTGTTGTCACACAAACGATTCGCTGACCCATCTATACCATTGTCTATCAATGGTATAGATGTTGAGCAATCAGAAGCTCTTGATGTCCTCCGATCTTCTTAACATCTATACCACTTTCATAAGGCTGAAAATGGAGTACAACTCACATGTATAAGCGGAAGCTTCAAAATCATCCCTGGAGCTACTGGACCGTGTACAGAGTAGAGCGATGGCATTGATTGGGGAGAGTAGGGTACCCAACTCTATCGCCTCCCTTAAACATCGTCACAATGTGAGTTGTTTGGCGCTGTTCTAGCGGTATTTTTATGGTGTGTGTTCGTCAGCTATTCGTCTTCTTTTTCCTGATGTAAGGATGTTTTTCAGGGATACTAGCCATTCCAGGAACTCACCCCGTTTGTAATTGATTGGCCAGCGGACCTGGTAATGCATTATAGAGATAATTCTTATTTCGCATACGAACGGTTGGTATGTGGAATCGATTTCCGGCAAATGACATTATGCGATTAAAGACAAATGGCAATAAACACTACTACAAAATGTAAAATAGGGAGATCGTTTTATAGGGGAGCTGCATAAGGCTATAGACCGATTCATACCATATTTGACACGTATGTTGAAGGTCATGGGAGAAGCCGTTGTAAAAAATTTCACCCAAATCAGATAATTATTGCGCCCTAGAGAGGCTCAAGAAGTCAAGATCCCAGATCGGTTTATATGGCAGCTATGTCAGGTTATGGAATTTCCGCCCTCTAAAGGCTCAAGAAGTCAAGACCCCCGATCGGTTTATATGACAGCTATATCAGGTTATGCACCGATTTCTTCCATACTTGGCAAAGTAGTTTAAAATCATAAAAAAAAACATCTCATGCCAAATATCAGTCAAATCGGTTAAGAATTGCGTGCTCTAGTGGCTCAAGAAGGCAAGATTCAAGATCGGTTTATATGGCAGCTATATCAGTTTATAGACCGATTTGAATCATCGTTGGCACGGTTGCTGGAAGTCATGACGAAACACGTCCTGCAAATTTTCAGCCATATCGGATAGGAATTACGCCCTCTAGAGGTTCAAGAAGTCAAGACCCCAAATCGGTTTACATGACAGCTATATAAGGTTATGAACCGATTTCAACCATACTTAGCACAGTCGATGGAAATCATGACAAAACACCTCATGTAAAATTTCAGTCAAATCGGACGAGAATTGCGCCCTCTGGAGGCTCAAGAAGTCAAGACCACAGATCGGTTTATATGGCAGCTATATCAAAACATAAACCGATATGGCCCATTTACAATCCCAACCGACCTACGCTAAAAAGAAGTATTCATGCAAAATTTCAAACGGCTAGCTTAACTCCTTCGAAAGTTAGCGTGCTTTCGACAGACAGACGAACGTCCACTAAAACGCCCAAAATGGACACTTCAGCCAATCACAGATATATGGAACTCGTTTTGTTAGTTCCCTATAGACTGAAAAACGGCAGGATCGATTTTCTCGTGTAGGTTGGTCTGGAAGGAAACATAGGCTATGTAATTTTTCGGTATCGGAGGGGGGACGGACCCTCCCCCTTATGCCAAAAACATAACCCAAAATCACAAGTGGACCGATCGGGACAATATAGGTATCAAATGAAAGGTATGAGAGAGTAGAATATGAATACGGTATTAAAATTTGAGTCTAAGTACCCATCGGGCCGCCCCAACCCCAAAACTCTTACAAAACAGACATATTGGACGTTTATTTCAATATGTGGCTCTAATGAAAGGTATTCGGGAGTAGATTTCGAATCTGGCATACAAAATCAGATCGAAGTATAGGGGGTTACGCTACCCCTCGAAAATGCCATTAGACCCATTATGACTATATGATACTTGGCTGAACCGATTTTCTTAAAATTTTCGTAGATTGTGTACGTTTGTCTGGAAGGAAACATAGGCTATATAATTTTTTGATATCGGGTGGAGGCGGATCCTCCCCCTTACCCCAAAAACGTAACCCATATCCGAAAGTGGTCCAATAGGCTCAATAAGGGTATCAAATGAAAGGTATTGGATACCAGAAAACGAATATGGTATTAAAATGTGAGTCCAAGTACGCAGCGGGCCCCCTCCCTCCAACCACAAAACTCCTCCAAACAGATATATTCGAAGTTCATGTCAATATGGGACTCAAATGAAAAGTATTCGGCAGTAGATTACAAATTTGGCATAAAACATTAGGTCCAAGTAATGGGAGGTCGCCCACCCCCCCAAATACCCCCAAATGGGCATATTAGCCGACCATGGCTATATGGGACTCAAATGAAAGGTATTAGGGAGTAGATTACGAATATGACTTTAAAATTTGCGTTCAAGTCTTGGGTTATTTGACCCATTATGACAATATGGGACTCAAATAAAAGGTATTTGAGAGTATAAAACGAATTTGATATGCAAGCTTTGGAGCGAAGTGTTTTGGGGTACGCCCTAAAGCACCCCCTATACTGAGCTTCATTTCCGTTAGGATTTAAAAACGATTTTCTATTTTCAGTGCAAAGTAAATTTTAAGAACCCCCACTTTGCACGAACTTGCCATTGAAAATTCAAGTTTTCTTTCTAATTTTGCACATAAAGCTCATTACCTTGAACCTTAATGGGTGTAATGAAACAAAAAAAAGTTTCTTTGTCTAGATTTTCATTCTAAATAGACGTGATAAGAATCATTAACCAAACACAGATCATTAATGACTTCCATAATGCAATGGATAGGGGCTTGGTTGGTTGGAGCCAGCCGCCTGCTCTAATGTTTTGCTAGTCATAACGATCACTTTGAGTTTTCAATTTCCAGGGAGGGTGAAGTGATAGCATACAGCCAATCAATTTCAATGGGGGGCCAGAGCTAAGTTTGAAATCACAACATGATGATGAACAGGTGAAATTTTTGAAAATTCTTTGAAGTTTCAAAAATTAAAGGCCAATTAAATATTCCAAACACAGGCCCCTGATAACGGCTGCGAAGATAATGATCATGATGATCATCATCAACATGAAAGCAATAAGCAAATGATTCTTAAAACAATTTGGGCTCTTCAACAAAAGTTTTGAAAAACAAAACTGTTGTAATTCAAAGCAATTGCATGACACAACCACCAAACTTTCTCTCTCCTTTGGTTAACACAAAAAATTCATTTAGAAATGTGAATTGTTTTGAAAATGTTTAAATATTTACTTAAGCCCAACAGTAGCCATTAATGATGATGACAATAACAACAACATTCTTAACTTACCTTGCGTTTGTGTTTTTCCTTTCTTTCAACTCTCTTTGCATGTGACCATCATATAAACAATTGCAACCTTATCGTTGATGTTAATGATGATGACGATGACGATGACAACAACTGGCGGCCCTACCCAAAACCAATTTCATGCCTACGCTTTGCCTATTCGGCTTTGGTGGCTTCTTTGTTTTAGAATCTGGACAATTGGAAGTCATCACGTAGAAAACGTGTTGAGCACATCATCGATCGTGTGGTGGAGGTTAAGAAATTGGAATTGGAAGAACATGATCGCACTCGCAGAAAATCGAAAACATTTTCCGAAATGATTGAAGATAGGTATGTTAACGCCTTTTATATGAGAAAATAAAATTTATTAAACTTTTTGCCTTTATTCTTTACAGAGTTGATCGCGTTGGCCGACCTGCTCTCAAAAAATTAGCCTCTTTGGCTGTCTACACCGAAGATGAGTCGAACGATTTAAGCGATTTGGGTATTGGCACCAGTAGTGCCAGCGGCAAAAGCAGTTTATCTGAGGACTACGATAACAATAGTGTTATGGTAAGTACCATAGAGCTTATTGAAGAATTGTAAAATTGCGAAGAGTAATTAGGGACCGCATGATATACAAATTGCCAAAAATATTCCTATTTATTGAACATTTTTCTATCCCGGCTTTATTATGAAAGAAAAACTTATTCATAGAGTTTTTTTGGGCAGGGAATACCCTACAGGTGATCGCAGCTTTTAGGCTGACTGCGTTGCCGTTTCCAAATCTAGACGTGTAGCCCTTAGGTTAACCTGGCATTGATATCTTCTCAGACAGCCAGGCAGCCATTAAATCCCTGGAGAACCTATTTCTGAACACAAAAACCGCCCTCGACTGTAGCAGATCTCTCAACGAGATGGCAAAACAGTTTAAAATTCACCTGTTTTGGGTACCGGGTCACAGAGATCTCCCGGATGAACTTGCGAGACTAGGGGGCTGTGAGCATTCCAAACTATGTGACCATCTCAACGAGATGGCAAAACAGTTTAAAATTCACCTGTTCTGGGTACCGGGTCACAGAGATCTCCCGGATGAACTTGCGAGACTAGGGGGCTGTGAGCATTCCGAAACTATGTGTCCTAATCTAGACTTGAAGAAGTCTACCGCTTTGCTGTCATTAGCTAGAACAGATGTCTCAGTCACTGTGTTCGTCATGACAGGTCATTGTCTAAACGGAAAACATGCTGACAGACTGAAGGTTGCCAGCAGCGACTTTTGCAGAAGCTGTGAGAACATCGAAGAAGAAGAGACTATAGAACACCTTCTGTGTGTGTGCCGCACTGGCAGTCAGAAGGAGTTCCACATTAGTTTCTCATTTCTTTGAGAACCTAGCTGATTTAGCGGATGTGAACATTGGCAAGTTCTTGGACTTTGTCAGCGATCTGGATGGTGCAACGGTAGGAACTAGGAGGCATCTTCCTTCTTCTGTTCCTGTGATATCACAATGAACGAAAACGTCTAAGTGAGTCTAATGTCAGACTGCCTCTTAAACCTAACCTAACCTAGGGTAACCTGTGTAGTGAATGTTCCAGCCCAATTCAGGGAGCCTCCCTCCTTATCGGTGAGGTTTAAGGATCATTCGCAACAAGCCTTCCAATAAACCTGAGAGCGATATGAATTTTAATGTTACAACCTTTTAAGTTCCGATGGGCTTGGAATGCCCATCAGGAGACCGCAGCTTTTTGGATGACTGCGGTGCAGCTTCCGAATCTAGCCGTATAGCCTTTGGTGTAGGCCGTTCAGCGAATCCCTTAGCTCAATTAAGGGAGTCTCTCTCTGCTTATCGGTGAGAGCTTAAAAATCACACGCACCAAAGCTCTCAATAAACCTGAGAGCAATGCACCTTTCATTATTCCAACCTCTTTAAGAGCATATGTATCTTAGGAAGCCCAGACCATTCCGCGAGGACGTAGGAGTATGCAGATGATAGTCCATTGGCTTTCCAACTCCAATTGTTCGTACATATGCAGCCATTTTCTTCTACCTTGTCGACGAGTACCATCACCTAGCTGTTCTTAGCGACATAAGCAAAGGTCCTTGAACCCACTTTACTAGTGTTCACCTTAGTTTTTTTGGGCATGTGGTGCCCCCAGGTGACCGCTGACTTTTGGCTGATTGTGGGGCTGCTTCCGAATCTATCCATATAGCCTTTGGTGTAGGCCGTTCAGCGAATCTCCGAGCCCAATTAAAGGAGTCATTCTCCTCATCGGTGAGAGTTTTAGGATCATTCGTACCAAACCTGTAAATAAACCTGAGAGCGATGTGGCTTTATTATGCCAATTTCTTAGAAATAACCTTATATCTCGAAGCTGGTGCCTTCATCAAAACCCCCTTTTGACCAGTCGGCTAGTGGAGCCTGGAGTAGCCTCTCCACCAGTCGAAATATGAGTAGCCGACTACATCCGAGTTAACAAAATTTTCCTATTTCGGTCCGACATCGTAACTAAAAACAAGAAAAGAGGTTGTCATGTTGTTGGAACGACACGGCTGAGGTAGATCCGACTTATTAACCGTCATATCGTACTGCCATGTCTGAGAAAAATTCCAGGGAAATTCTGATGGGAAATTTTATGTCGTTCCGAATTGGGAACGAATTCGTGAACGACTTCGCATCGATGATGCAGATAATTTTGCTGACGAATCGGTCCGATTTTTTGAACCAAACAAAACATCCCTCCGACGTACAGAAATCGTGACGATTAATGACAGAATAGAAAAAATGTATTGCCTCAGACTTGTCGAAACGATTTATTTCCGGATTCGGTAAGAATTGTCATATCTTTCGTTCGACTATGTGCAGACATGTCCGACGTCAAATAAAGTCGGATCATACAGTAAGCTGAGATGCTACGACCTGATACCACCACCACAGCTGTTATGTTTTTGGATACAGCTGCCATATCAATCCCATGGCAGCCGGTTGTACGCACCGGATTGACCCGATGGAATCCTTCATCGGCAAGGGCTGCCGCCTCAGTGTACGTGTTCGTCGTTTTTCGTCATGGGTAAGGCGCATCTCGGTGTGCCTTCTCCTCACGATTCTGGTCCGTGCCGGGTTCTGTTCCGTTTGCCAGAACCGCCTCCATCATCGGTCGGTGTCCGTGAGGTGTAATCGGTGCATGGAGTGGGTACATTTCCGATCTTGCTCTGGCCTCACATCACTACGGGAGTATAGTCATACTGAACATGTTGCAAGGTGCTGTGCGAACATAGACAGCAGTGGGTCACAAAGGTCGTCGTCATCGCCGTCGCCTTCTGCGCGCTCGTCATCGGACTATGTGACACCCCGACCACTCCCGTGCGGCAATATATGCAATAGCAGCATCCCAGCCCCAATATTGCCTGGCCAGTGCCGGGAAGTGTATAATTTCTGCAATTGAACTGCAACGGTCTCCGTGGCAAGATCGACGAGATTGTGGATTTTAGTTGACCAACACCTGCAGCTTGTACAGTTGTTACGGATACAATGTGCTACGTAAGGATCGCTCCAGGGATGGAGGTGGGGGATTAGCCTTCGTGATACACCATTCCGTGCAATATAGACCCATCTCGCCTGCGCCTGGCGCTACTGTCAGGTCTGGTACTACCGAGATAGAGCTAAACAACGTTTACATACCGCGGGTTGGTAGCTGTGTCCCAATTAATGGCCAAGCTTACAATCCCAAGTGGGTTACTATCTGCCCATAATCGTCTGGTTCTAGGGGACTTTTGCATCACATTTCATGGCATTCTCCCCTAGGTAATGAACAGCGTGACATGGCTTTGGCTCCACGTTTTGCACGGTGAATAAGGATGCCCCCACTTGCCAGATATTTCCATTGTATCCCCTGATCTCCTGAGTGACGTATCCTGGCAAGCCGTCATCTTCCCCATCCCTATAATTCTCACCATCGCCGGACGTTTATCAATCAGAAGGAGGCCGATTGGGCTTCAGAGAGTTCACCAATCGCGCTTCAGTGAACTTCTACCCCCTCGGATGTGCTAGTTGCCGGGAGGAAATTCCGAGACATCATTAACACAGCAACCGCTCGCTTTATACCAACCAGTCGAATACCCCAAGTGCGACCCAATTTCCCAGCACAGACAGTGAATGGTACTCGCAGACGGGCGTGATGGGATTCGTTGTACGGACCCCACTAACACCAGACTCAGCGAGCTGAATCTGGAAATAAACATGGGAAGTCAACGAACATAAGTGGAATTTGTGGCTGAAACACTTGGAGCAATGTAACTTAGGCACCGGTTTAGGCAAACTGGTCTTGAGTACCTGTTGAGTACCTTACTACTGTTCTCAAACCATCTTGGAACACTCTTATAGTTCCCGATGTCTGGAAAATGGGCAGAGTGATCCCGCTACTGAAGCCTTGCAAGGACCCGAGTTTGGGGAGTCGAACAGACGGATCTCCTTTCTCTCACCAGTAGCAAAGACCCTTGAGGCATTACTCCTTCCGAGCCTCGTAGGAGAATTTCCTTGGAAGTATTGCGTCCATAAAATTTGGCACAGTGAGTTGTATTGGGCACTTCGATATTTTTCTCCAATTTGGCCCAGATCGGTCCGGATTTGAATATAGGAGTCATATAGACCGATCTCCCGATTTAAGGTTTTGGGCTCATAAAAGGTGCATTTATTGTCTGATGTCGCCGAAATTTGGGACAGTGAGTTAAATTAAGCCCCTCGACATACTTCTGCAATATGGCACAAATCCGCCCAGATTTGGATATAGCTGTCATATAGGCCGATCTCTCGATTTAAGGTTTTGAGGCCATAAAAGGCGCATTTATTGTCCGATTTCGCCGAAATTGTGGACAGTGAGTAACGTTAAGCCACTCGACATACTTCTGCAATATGGCACAAATCGGTCCAGATTTGGATATAGCTGCCATAGAGACCGATCTCTTGATTTAAGGTTTTGGGCTCATAAAAGGCGCATTTATTGTCCGATTTCGCCGAAATTTTGGACAGTGAGTTAAGTTAAGCCCCTCGACATACTTCTGCAGTATGGCACAGATGGGTCCAGATTTGGATATAGCTGCCATATAGACCAATCTCTCGATTTAAGGCTCTGGGCCATTAAAAGCCACATTTATTATCCGATTTTGCTGAAATTGGGAACAGTGAGTTGTGTTAGGCCCCTCGACATTCTTCTGCAATATGGCAAAGATCGGTCTAGATTTGGATATAGCTGCCGTATAGACCGATCTCTCGATTTAAGGTTTTGAGGCCATAAAAGGCGCATTTATTGTCCGATTTCGCCGAAATTTTGGACAGTGAGTTACGTTAAGCCCCTCGACATACTTCTGCAATATGGCACAGATCGGTATAGATTTGGATATAGCTGCCATATAGACCGATCTCTCGATTTAAGGTTTTGGGCTCATAAAAGGCACATTTATTGTCCGATTTTGCCAAAATTTGGCACAGTGAGTTGTATTAGGCTCTTCGACATTCTTCTTCAATTTGGCCGAGATCGGTTCAGATTTGGGTACAGCTGCCATATAGACCGATCTCTCGATTTAAGATTTTGGGCTCATAAAAGGCGCATTTATTGTCTGATGTCGCCGAAATTTGGGACAGTGAGTTACGTTAAGCCCCTCGACATTCTTCTGCAATATGGCAAAGATCGGTCTAGATTTGGATATAGCTGCCATACAGACCTATCTCTCGATTTAAGGTCTTGGGCTCATAAAAGGCACATTTATTGTCTGATGTCGCCGAAATTTGGGACTGTTAGTTGTGTTAGGCCCCTCGACATTCTTCTTCAATATGGCAAAGATCGGTCTAGATTTTGGTACAGCTGCCATATAGACCGATCTCTCGATTTAAGGTCTTGCGTTCATAAAAGGCGCATTTATTGTCCGATTTTGTCAAAATTTAGTACAGTGAGTTGTATTAGGCACTTCGACAATCTTCTCCAACTTGGCCCCGATAGGTACAGATTCGGATATAGCTGCCATATAGACCGATCTCTCGATTTAAGGTCTTGCGTCCATAAAAAGCGCATTTATTGTCCGATTTTGCCAAAATTTGGCACAGTGAGTTTCAGTAGGCACTTCGACATTCTTCTTCAATATGGCCCAAATCGGTCCAGATTTGAATATAGCTGTCATTTGGACCGATCTCTCGATTTAAGGTATTGCGTCCATAAAAGGCGCATTTATTGTCTGATGTCGCCGAAATTTGGGACAGTGAATTAGGTTAATTCTCTCGATATACTTCTGCAATATGGCACAGATCCGATATTTCGATTTAAAGTCTTGGCCCCATTAAAGGCGCATTTATAATCCGATTTCAATGAAATTTGACAAAGTGAATTATGTTAGGCTCTTAAACATCCGTGTCGTATATGGTTCAGATCAGTTAATTTTAGATATAGCTACTAAATGGACCAGTATTTTGTTATACACAACTGAACAATGACTTGTACTTATTAGTATTTGGTCCAAATCGCAACATATTTCGATATAGCTGCTATGGGGCAGGCATAAGGAATGCATTTTTCACCGGATTTTGACGAAAGGTGGTTTACATATATACCCGAGGTGATGGGTATCCAAAGTTCGGCCCTGCCAATATCATATCAGCAATACCATTATCGTAACTAATCTAATTAAATTAGAATTCCTTAACTTCTAAAAATACTCCAAAAATATGTTTATGCCAAAAAATGTTTACACCAAAAACTGTTCTTTTCCTTTGCAAAAACTATGTGTGAAGCCCAGGCAACTACTAACGTTAATGCCTTAATCTCAATACAAAGGAATTTTCGGTGAAATGTTTTCGCATTCCCAACAATGCTAAGTAAACTACGCACTAATCTTAACAAGAAGAATTTTTGCTTTTTTTACTTCTAAAAATCATTAACCTAAGAAAATAATCCAGCTGCAAAAAACAAAAAAAAAATTATAACAATCTCAACAAATCTCCAAGATTTTTTTTTTTTTTTTTTTTGAAAGTTGCTAAAGGCTCTATTGTGGCGCTGTTGTGAATTTTTTCGCTTCTCAAAACCAGAACTGGGTCAAACTATTTAGCAAATGAAATGTTCATAGCGAAATGGCAGTGGGATAGCTTCACTCGCATATGGCAAAAGTTGTTGCAACATTTCAAGAAAATGATTGACTTGAAAAAACGAGAAGCTCATAGCAATTAGTAAGGATAGAAATTGAGAAAAAGTAGTCAAATCATTGATCATTCAGTGATAACTTAAATATCCAACAGTTACTCAGTTGAGTTTTTTTTTTGCAAATCTATTTTTAGCTTCTTTCTTTCTATATCCAATAGAAAGATCTTGTGTGGTTCGTTGGTATGCAACCATTGGAAACCTTCAACTTGGAGTTCATGCAACTCCATACCTAGTTTAGAGCTGAACTCATGACTTTGTTTTAGTTTTTTTTTCGTTTTTTTATGATTGCTTGCTCGACTATCAGTTTTAGTGTTGCCATTGAAAAAGAAAGCGTTTTGTGGTTAAACATATTTTCACAACTTTTTGCGCCTTGAAGTTGTAGTTGCCTTGGCTGGTGGTTGTTTTTTGTTTTATTTTCAAACTTTAAAACAGATTATCCCCAATTAGCTTTGAAAAATATTAAAGCAATAGACTATCCAAATACAGTTGTGCGGTTATGTTTTTTTTTTGCCTTTTCTCAGGTCTTTCTACTTTTTCTGTTGATTTGGCACACAGCGTTACAGTTTTAGTCTTAGCTTGGTGTTGGTGTTTCATTTTCTTTATTTGTTTCAACGTGTGATTTCTCAAGTGGAATTGACATGTCATAAAGTATATGAAAATAAAAACAATATAGAGTTTATCATAATACATATAAAGAAATTATGAAAAATGATATTGTAGTCGTACACACTCTAAAACATGTGGATAGAGACAACTTAAGACAGTGGATAAAATAGGTACCCATATGTTATTAAACGGCGAGTTTATAACAGCCAAGCGACTAAATGGATTTTAGTGAAATTGCCATCTATCGAAAGATAGTTTATCAGAGAAAAGACGAATATATATAAAAATTAATTTTCCTTAAAGAAAAGCCATGAAAATGAGGAATTAATTTTCAATAAAACAAGAACAAGCATAAACACAATGAATTGTTGTTGGTTTTTGTTTACTAAAGCATTCGTTATGGGTGTGAATGCAATGCCGTATTGTGGGAGCATGAGATAAATGAGAGTAAGAGAAGCAACCGGTAAATGTGTGTGAGAAAGAGTACTCGTATCACTATTTAGGTGAGAGTGTTGTGGTGGTGTTATGTGTGTGGCCCTACTTGGCATGTTAGTTAGCATTTTTGTTGTTGTTTGTATATCTAATTGAAAGGAGAGTACGATATTGAAAGCCAAGTATCTCAAGGGCCGCCAAACCTCCTCAAAGAGATATAAAGCCAGTTTTTTGTCAATCTGGGTATTAAATAAAAGGGCTGCAGGAATAGAGTAGGAACTGACATTGAAACATGAAACAAGATCATGAGATACCGCTCCGTTTACTGGAAAAAGTCCTAAACATATTCCTACGTTACACCTGACATGGACATATAAAGCCAAATATATGAGCGCCCACGTTTCCTTAAATTACTAATAAACGGACCTATAACACGAATATTTTTGACATTCTTGGCCTACCAGTAAACAGCAAAAAAAAAAAACAAAACAAGTAAAAGCGTTTACCATGGATCGAATTTGTAAGTTCTTTGGCCGACATCTCTTTATAGACAAACAAAGGATAATGGATACGCATTGCTATGCTATTTCAGCTATATCAAGTTATGATGGAGGCCACCGTAGCGCAGAGGTTAGCATGTCCGCCTATGACGCTGAACGCCTATGACGCTGAACACCTATGACGCTGAACGCCTATGACGCTGAACGCCTATGACGCTGAACGCCTATGACGCTGAACGCCTATGACGCTGAACGCCTATGACGCTGAACGCCAAAGTTCGAATTTAGGCAAGAACATCATAAAAAATTTCAGCGGTTTTTTTCCCCTCTTAATGCTTGCGACAGTTGTGAAGTACTGTACCATTTGGTATGGCAGCCGTGTAAAATCTTCTCCACAAAGAGGTGTCGCACTGCGGCACGCCGTTCGGACTCGGCTGTAAAAAGGGAGGCCGCTTATCATTGAGCTTAAACTTGAACTTAAATCCTGTTCTTTAATGGAATGTTTATGGGCAAATTTGCATTTGCATTTGCAAGTTATGAACCAATTGGGGCCATACTTGGTTCGACTGTTGAAGACCAAAGTGGAATTCATTGTGAAAAATTTTAACCACATCGGATAAGAATTGCGACCTATAGTGGCTCAAGGAATAAAATTGGGAGAAAATGTGAGAAGTTTGCCCCTGTTCCTTAATGGAATGTTCATGGGCAAATTTGCATTTGCATTTGCATTTTGCATTTCAGCCAAATCGGATAAGAATTCCGCCCTATAGTGGCTCATGAAATAAAATTGGGAGATCTGTTTATATGGGTGCTACATCAGGTTATGAACCGATTTGAACCATACTTGGCGCATTTGTTAGAAGTTAAAACACTTCATGCAAAATTTGAGCCAAATCGGATATCAACTGCGCCCTCTAGCGGCTCAAGAATTCAAGATCCGAGATCGGCTTATATGGGAGCTATATCAGGTTATGAACCGATTTAGCCATACTTGGCGCATTTATTGATGATTAAACCAGAACACTCCGTGCAAACTTTCAGCCATATCGGATAAGAATTGCGCCCTCTGGCGGCTCAAGAAGTCAAGATCCGAGATCGGCTTATATGGGAGCTATATCAGGTTATGAACCGATTTAGCCATACTTGGCGCATTTATTGATGATTAAACCAGAACACTCCGTGCAAACTTTCAGCCATATCGGATAATAATTGCACCCACTAGCGGCTCAAGAAGTCAAGATCCGAGATAGGTTTATATGGGAGCTATATCAGGTTATGAACCGATTTAGCCATACTTGGCGCATTTATTGATGATTAAACCAGAACACTCCGTGCAAACTTTCAGCCATATCGGATAAGAATTGCGCCCTCTGGCGGCTCAAGAAGTCAAGGTTCGAGATCGGTTTATATGGGAGCTATATCAGGTTATAAACCGATTTAAGCCATACTTGGCGCACTTATTGATGATTAAACCAGAACACTCGGTGCAAACTTTCAGCCAAATGGAATAAGAATTGCGCCCTCTAGCGGCTCAAGAAGTCAAGATTCGAGATCGGTTTATATGGGAGCTATGTCAGGTTATAAACCGATTTAAGCCATACTTGGCGCACTTTTTGATGATAAAACCAGAACACTCCGTGCAAATTTTCGGACAAATCTGATAATAATTGCGCCCTCTAGCGGCTCAAGAAGTCAAGATCCGCGATCGGCTTATATGGGAGCTATATCAGGTTATAAACCTATTTAAGCCGTACTTGGCGCACTTATTGATGATTAAACAAGAACACTCCGTGCAAACTTTTAGCCAAATCGGATAAGAATTGCGTCCTCTAGCTGCTCAAGAAGTCAAGATCCGACATCGGTTTGTGTGACAGGAGGCCACCGTAGGGCAGAGGTTTGCATGTCCGGCCATGACGCTAAACGCTCGGGTTCGAATCCTGCGGTTTATATGACAGGAGGCCACCGTAGCGCAGAGGTTTACATGTCAGCCCATGACGCTTAACGCTTGGGTTCGAATCCTGGCGAGACCATCAGAAAAAAAATTTCAACGATAGTTTTCCCCACCAAATGGTGGCAACATTTGTGAGGTACTATGCCATGTAAAACTTCTCTCCAAAGAGGTGTCGCAAAGTGGCACGCCGTTCGGACTCGTCTATAAAAAGGAGGCTCCGTTATCATTGAGCTTAAAACATGAATCTGACTGCACTCATTGATATGTGAAAAGTTTGCCCTGTTCCTTAGTGGAATGTTCATGGGTCCAACACATGGACCAATTTGGCATTCCAGTAACATTTTGTGCAAATTTGCACAAATTTTTGAGTACACGAACACACTTTTGCCGTCAAAAGAATCTTTTAATCATTGAATTCAATGTAGATTTGAAGGAGATATTGTTTTTCTTGTTGCGCTTACAAATACAAATAACGTTTAGAGCCAAGTTTCAAGTTCAAAGTAGGTGGGGTACGGCAATTTTGAAAAAATTACCAATGAAAAGCGCTCCCTTAATTACAGACAGACAGACAGACTTTTCAAAATCTCATTTCCAAATTAGTTTTTAATTGCAAAACTAGTTTGTCGTGTAAATTAATTAGCATTCAGTTGCTGCTTAACCAAATTCTAAATCAGTTTATTGACAGCTGTGGTCTTTGTATTCAAATCTATGCCTAATCCTCTCCCCTCTTTATGCCACTGTGCCACTTTTGGTGTTGGTTTTTTTTTTCTCGGCTTAGCTTTCCTATTTAATCTGTGCTAATTACGTTTAATTGTTGCACAAAAGCTGTCATTCATCGTCTCCGCCATTGTTGCTGTCGCTGTGGCTGTCTTCGGCGACATATCGTTTGCGTGTCTATCATAAACTTTTAATTTGCACCAAGTTTAGCGTTATTTTCCATGTTGCCTGTCAACCGGTATCGAATGATTAAAATCCAAAACATTAGCCACCTTTTTTTTGCCGACTCCCTCCCAACTATCTGGTGTTCTGTTGGCTGCCAAGCTAACTAACAACAACAACAACACCCATTCAGAGTTAGTCGCTGCTTCTATGGTGACAGTCAGTCGACACCACTGAAAAAGAGCCGCTAAGGGAAAACTGTATAAAGACTTTATTATAAAAGAAAAAACTTTTACACATATGCCTCCTCACTTCTAATTAAAATCAAAAGAATGAAATTTGAAAAAAAAAACGAAATTTAAATGACACCTCAAAAGGCGTAACAAACCCTCATTCATCACAATCATAAACAGTACAGATTGGCATAGGGAACATAAAAAAAATGGCGTGTAAACTCAGGAGAATGAGCAGAAGCAATGAAACAATTCCCCAATGAGCGTAAATGTTTAAAATTAGCTGAATGAAATAATTAATTTCTTGTTTTCAATTTTACTATAGTATATGTATTTTACACTTTTAGTAGTACTCGTATGTACCGGATACCTGTAATAGGGATGCCAATGAAGAACTTTTTTAAAAGTTGATGGGAAATATCAACGATATTCCAAAATACTCCCAAATACCTTTATTTGAGCCCCATATTGCGATGGTCAGTAAAAAATAGCTGTTTGTGGGGTATTTTGGGAAAGGGGTAGACCCCCAGAAAATTTGTCCCGAAAATGGGTATCAATTCTTGCTCTACCCCCCAATACCTTTCATTTAAGTTCCACGTTGACATGGTCGGTAAATATGCCCGATTTAGGGGTGTTTTGGGGATTGGGGTGGTCCCCCAAACACTAAGCCCGGAAAATATATCAGCAACGTGCTCTATTCTCATATATCTATGCATCGTTTATGCGAACCCCATATTGCCATTGCCCTCAATATTGGATATCAAATTCGTTTTCTAATCTCATTTAAACTCCTTATTGCAAAAGTCAGCAAATATGTCCGGTTTGAGGTATTGGCCCTAAAAACTATGAATATTTAGTTCCACTGTCCTTGAAGACCCAAATTGTCTTGGTGAACAAATACGTCCTACTTGAGGGTTGTTATGGTGGTGGGAGGTCCGCTAGACAGTTGGCCCCTAATGTTAATATCAGATACGTGGTCTACTCCCACATACCTTTAATTTGAGCCCCATATTTCCATAGTAGGAAAACATGACCGGCTTGGGGGGTGTTTTGGGGGATGGGCGGCCACTCAGTGACATGGCCTTGAAAATGTACATCGGATTCGTGTTTTACTCTAAAAACCTCATATTATAATAGTCAGCAAATACTTCCTATTTGGGTGGTGTTGTGGGGGTGGGGTGGCCCCATAGACACTTTTCCCGAACATTGATATCAGATTTGTGCTTTACTCCCAAATACCTTTCATTTGAGCCCCATATTGCTATGGTCGTAAATTTGTCCCCATTGGGGGATGTTTTCACGGAGAGGCGGCCCGCCAAAAATTTAGTCCCACATCTGGATATCAGATTCGCATTCTACACTCAAATACCTTTTATTTAAACCCCATATTCCCATGGTCAGTTAATAAGTCCTGTTGGGGGGGGGGGGGTTTTGAGGAAGGGGTGGACCCCCGAAAACGTGGCCCCCATTTGGATATTAGATTCGTATTCTACTCGCAAATACCTTTTATTTGAGTCCCATATTGCCATGGTCAGTAAATATAGCCGATTTAGGAGTGTTTTTTGGGGGTAGGGGTGGTCCCCCTAGCACTTGGTCCGACAATTGGATATCAGATACGTTTTCTTATCCTAAATACCTTTCATTTGAGTCCCGTATTGTCGTGATTGGTCTAAATATATGTTTGGTAGGTTTAAGGGTGGGGCAGCCCCCCTAGGTACCCCATCCAAAATTTGGATACCAAATTTTAATTTTTAGGGTACTATAAGAGAGCACACAAAATTTCGCTTAAATCGCACCACCTACCTGCTAGATATGGCGTTTCTGAAAATTAGGGTTAGGGGGAGGGTCCGATCTCCCCTGTAGGGCCGAATTATGATCAGGTAGTCGTAAACAGATATCAGTGAAAAGGTTCTCAATATAGACCCCCAGGGTTCCTCACATTGATTCATCTGTGTAGCTGGATCTTCCAGGTGGAAATACTTGAGATCTTTCAATCCAAAATTGTGCCCCTGGCAACAGTGCCTCGCGCTCTACCTCAAGTTTCGTCTCAGGTATCGAATTGGAAATCTCTTCCATTCTTTCCAGGCTTTCTATTGTCGATTATGCGGCGATGGTGTGACCTACTCCTATCCTCTATTCATTCTCACATCGCCTTAAGTCTTGTAACTGCATTGGCTGCCTCACACTTAATTTATATGTCTATGGGTCGAATATCTAGAGTAGTCTCCAGTGTCCTAGTGGGCGTGATACTCATAGATTTGCCTGTGCTTACTTTACTTCAAATTGGCTATGACAGAACATTTGTCCCATTAGCCGGCTATGTTGACCCCCAGGTCCACTTTATTCTCTAGTTTTGAACCATCTATAAGGATGTTCACACTCAATGTCCTTGCGTTAACAACACACCAACCCACGCATTTCGTAATCTCTCGGATCTCCGCCTGCAGGGCCGTATTATGGCCAGGTAGTCGAAAGCAGATCTCGGTCCCTGTGATCTCCTCACTTTGATACATCTGTGTAGCTGGATCTTCCAGGTGGCAATGCTAGAGTTCCTTACTAGAGTTGCTGCCTCACACTTAATCTATATGTCTATGGGTCGTATATCTAGAATAGTCTCCAGTGCCTTGGTGAGCGCTGCCTCATCGCTCCGCCTGCGTCTTATTTACTTTAATTGGCTATGACAGAACATTTGTCTCATTAGTCGGACTGAGAAATGCGTTCCAAGCGCTTCGCTCCTCTGCTCTCCCTCTAAAATTTCTGATACTTAGTTTCGAGATGTTTTTCGCCACTTTCTTTCTTTCGGACTTTTGATTGTTCCGGTTTACATGTACCACCATGATACTCTTCAAAAGACCTCTTCGTTACAGTTTCTTCCTTTAATGGCTGACAACATTACCCAACCTACGCAAGCGTTGTATTTTTGGCGTCTAACAATTCATGGTTCATACGACGCTGATAAACAACAAATACAACAAATTTTGCCCCTGAACATTCCACTAAGGAACAGAGGCAACATTCCCACATATCAATGAGTGCAGTCCGATTGAAGTTTTAGGCTCAATGATAAGGGGCCTCTTTTTTATAGACGTGTTCGAACGGCGTGCCGCAGTGCGACACCTCTTTGGAGAGAAGTTTTACATGGCATAGTACCTCACAAATGTTGCCAGCATTAGGAGGGGAAAACCACCGCTGAAAATTTTTTTCTGATGGTCTCGCCTGGATTCGAACCCAGGCGTTCAGCATCATAGGCGGACATGCTAACTTCTGCGCTACGGGGACCTCCTACGATGCTGATAATCTCTATACGATGCTGATAATCTTCATCATTACGACGCTGATAATCTCCATCAATTCAAATTGGTTCATAAATTATGCGGCGAATCTTTCTCTCAAACACTTCAAGCACTATCTCGACTGCTTTCAATAGTACCCATGTCCCGGAACCAGAAACAAGACTTGCTTTATGTGCCAAGACAACAATTCATTAACAAATTAATATACCACACTAAAATATAGTCATTGAGATATATCGAAAATCCCAAAATCCCCATTACTTACCGATAATGCCTTTCTTGGCATCCCTACTTTCATGAGCCATTTGTCTTGATTGACCATTCGTTAAACCAACTGATGATTGCTTAGGCTTGTGCTGAAATTTAAATAGAATAATACGTCATGGCAAATACGAAGAATACGATGAACAGGCAAACAGACAGACGGACATTTAATTTGGAACAAATGCAAAGGCAATTCCAATGCATCCCAACCAGACCCATGCTTCAATTGATTTCGGTGATTGTTTTTGAGTATATCATTGTATATGGTCTATTTTTAGATTTTCTCTTTCCCCAATACTAAAGGGGCATGATCTTCTCTTCCATATGTATCATCACAGTAGAATTCTACAATCATCATCTTTTTATGGGAGATCCCTATTCACTAATTAATGACCATATCGTCGGAATACATTACTAAGCATATATTGTGAATGAATATTGCAAAAATGTTTGTGCTGTCTCTTTGTTTTTATTTTGCAGTTATCTGCCTCTCCTTTTCGATTTTATTGTCAGCCGTTGTATTTAATTATTTTTTTTTAAAATTTGTATATAAACAAAAACCGTTGGCTGGTTTGTTGTTCTAAACAATCGGCGATACTAACCCTACCACCACAATGACACCACCAACCATGTGCCACCATTCCAAATGATTAACAATGGCAAACACACCCCGACATATTTCTTTATTTATTTTTATTTTACATTTTTTTTAATTTTATATTTTTATTGTTTGCTGGATTTTTGTTTTTTTTGTTTCTTCAAACTGGACAAGAGATACCATTCATATGGCATCATGGCATCATCAACACCCGCCATTACCATTACCATGATCATGGTGTTGATAATGAAGATCATTATCATTATTAATTTTTGTATTATTATTTAGATGATAATTGTGTTCTTGTTGTTGTTGCCATTTTTTTGTTTTGTTTTATTAATTCAAGCGACTATATTCATCTATCATGCGATCAACAATGGCGTAGTCAAAGTGTGGGATTAGGGAAGTACTCGTATTCATTCTGTGAAATATTTGAGGTAAATGTGGTTGCGAAAACGGTTGACTTGGGAAGATAAATTAGCAAAGAACAAGTAAGAGCGTACTAAGTTCGGCCGGGCCGAATCTTATATACCCTCCACCATGGATCGCATTTGTCGAGTTCTATGCGCGGTATCTCTTTTAAGGCAAACAAAGAATATTGAATAAGAGCTGTTATGCTATTGGAGCTATATCAAGTTATAGTCCGATTCGGACCATAAATGAATGCCGAACATTGTATTGGGTTGCCCAAAAAGTAATTGCGGATTTTTCATCGGCGTTGACAAATTTTTTCAACGGCTTGTGACTCTGTAATTGCATTCTTTCTTCTATCAGTTATCAGCTGTTACTTTTAGCTTGCTTTAGAAAAAAAGTGTAAAAAAGTATATTTGATTAAGATTCATTCTAAGGTTTATTAAAAATGCATTTACTTTCTTTTAAAAAATCCGCAATTACTTTTTGGGCAACCTAGAAGTCATTGTGTAATAGTTCAGTTCATTCGGATACGAATTGCGCCTTCTAGGGGCTCAAGAAGCAAAATCAGGAGGTAGGTTTATTAGAAGCTGTATCAAGCTATTGATCGATTCAGACCATATTAGACGCGTATGTTGAAAGTCATGAAAGAAGCCGTTGTACAAAATTTCTGCCAAATCGGATGAGACTTGCGCCCTCTAGAGGTCTATAAACCTCATATAGCTCCCATATATTGTAAATCGGTCTCTCGATTATCCTTGTTCGGTTCCTAGAAGCTTTCATTTTTGCTGGTTTGACAGAAATTTATTTTGTATAATTTTTAGCAGAATCCATGGTGGTGGGTTCCCCAGATTCGGCTCTGCCTAACATAGCACGCTTTTACTTGTTTACTGATAATAATGTTAAATGGTTATTCAGGGTATTTTATTTAAATAAATTCTTCGCAAAATGTGGCTCTAATGTTAAAAAGCCCCCTTTCCCAACATCTGTAGGGGCACTTTGTTGCTCTTTGTTATCATATTCGTGTTCTTCAAAAAACTTGTTTTAATTTACCTATATTCGTACGTTATTTCACTTGTTTACGGCAAATTAGGGCTCCAATTTCCTTAATTCCCCCCTTTCACACACGGTGGGGGAGACTTTTTTATTCGTTTCTTTTCATATTCGTATTCTTCCTTTGATTTGAGTACCATTTTGTCTATATTCGGCGCCTATTCGCTTAACAAGGGGGAAGGCCTGTTTGAGGGCCCCCTAGGCCCGAGCCCCAGAAACGGACTTCATATTCGTGTTCCTGGGGTCTGCTCTTCAGGCTCAAGAAGCAAAATCAGGAGGTAGGTTTATTAGAAGCTGTATCAAGCTATTGATCGATTCAGACCATATTAGACGCGTATGTTGAAAGTCATGAGAGAAGCCGTTGTACAAAATTTCTGCCAAATCGGATGAGACTTGCGCCCTCTAGAGGCTCAAGAAGTCAAGATCCCAAATCGGTTTATATGGCAGCTATATCAGGTTATGGACCGATTTGCGCCGTACTAAGCACAGTTATTGCAAGTCATAAAAAAACACTTCATGCAAAATTTCAGCTAAATCTAATGGGAATTGCGCCCTCTAGAGGCTCAAGAAGTCATGATCCCAGATCGGTTTATATGACAGCTATATTAGGTTATGAAACGATTTGAGCCATACTTGGCACAGTTGTTGGATAACATAACAAAACACTACGTGCAAAATTTCAGTCAAATCGAACGAGAATTGCGCCCTCTAGAGGCTCAAGAAGTCAAGACCCAAGATCGGTTTATATGGCAGCTATATTAAAACATGGACCGATTTGAATCATACTTAACACAGTTATTGGAAGTGATACCAAAACACCACGTGACAAATTTCAGTTAAATCGGATGAGAATTGCGCTCTCTAGAGGCTCATGAAGTCAAGACCCCAGATCGGTTTATATGGCAGCTATATCAAGACATGGACCGATTTGAACCATACTTGGCGCAGTTCTTGTAAGTGATACCAAAACACATAGTGCAAAATTTCAGTCAAATCGGATAAGAATTGCGCACTCTTGAGGCTCCAGAGGTCAAGACCCAAGATCGGTTTATATGGCAGCTATATCAAAACATGGACCGATATGGCCCCTTTAAAATACCAACCGATCTACACTAATAAGAAGTATTTGTGCAAAATTTCAAGCGGCTAGCTTTACTCCTTCGAAAGTTAGCGTGCTTTCGACAGACAGACGGAAGAACGGACGGACAGTCGTACGGACATGGCTAGATCGACATAAAATGTCGCGACGATCAAGAATATATATACTTATATATATATATACAGAATGACGAAATTAGTATAGCCCCCATCCTATGATGGAGGGTATAAAAACATATGTAAACACAATTTGGAACACAAATTTTGAGGTTTATGTTTAAGTCCATGATCACTCCTTCTTGGGGCTCCAGAAGTCATAACCGGAGATCGGTTTATGTGCGGCTATATCCAAATCTGAACCGATATGGCCCATTTGTAATTCCCAATGACCTAGTTCAATAGGTGCAAAATTTAAAGCGGCTAGATTTACGCGCTCTCAACTCTCCGGTGCAGGACCTTGAGAATTTTTAACTTCTTTTGAAAAAAAAAACGAGTATATGTGAAAAATATTTTACTGCTATCGTTGGCGTTATCTAGGTATTAACGCGTGGAGCTGCTAGTCAGATTTAAACCCCTTTAGGACTTTTATAATCGTGAGTATCTTTTAATCTCACGAAACTGGCTATTTTTTGTACCACTTCTCCTAGGCAGCCTGGTAGTCAAGTTGATAGCGTACTCGGATTGCCAGATCGAGGGTCTTGGTTTCGATTCCCACTAGAGGCCTTAGTGCGTTGCTACTGTGGTATCACAATGGACTTAAAATTGTCCAAGTGAGTCTGTAAAGGACTTCCGCTCTTACCTAAGCTAACCCAATCTACCACATCTCAATGATTTGGGGGGCTCAAGTGTAGAAAATTTACCCTGAATTATCATTCAGGTTATTAATATTTTCCAAATTTGAACCATCCAAATCTAAATCTGATATTTTAAAATTTTGTTTAAAAATAGCGCCGTTGGCGAAACATTTTTTCAAGAAAATCGAGCGAATTGTTTTTAAATTTTTCTTTTTTTGAAAATGGAGCCGCTGACGAAAAATTTGTATACCTACCACCATACGATGGAGATACTAATCTAGTCATTCCCTTTGTAGCACCTCGAAATATTGACCTAAACCCCTATAAAGTGTGTGTATTCTTCATCGTCTCGACATTTTTAATCGGTCTAGCCATGTCCGTCCATCTGTCGAAGTCACGATGGCGGTCGAACGCGTTAAGCTAGCCGCTTGAAATTTTGTACAGATACTAACCATTGATGTAGGTCGTTGGGGATTGCAAATGGGCCATATCGGTTCAGATTTGAATATAGCTCTCATATAAACCTATTTCCCCATTTGACTTCTTGAGCCCCTGGAAGCCGCCATTTTTGTCCGATTGTGCTGAAATTTTGCAGGTAGTGTTCTGTTATGACTTCAAACAACTGCGTCAAGTACGGTACAAATCGGTCTTTAACCTTATATAGCTCCTATATAAACCGATCTCCCGATTTAACTTCTTGAGACCCTGGAAGCCGCAATTTTTGTCCGATTTGGCTGAGGTTTTGCACACTGTGTTCGGTTATGACTTGTAACAACTGAGCCAAGTACGGAACAAATCGGTCTTTAACCTGATATAACTCCCATATAAACCGATCTCCCGATTTGACTTCTTGAGACCCTGGAAGCCGCAATTTTTGTCCGATTTGGCTGAGGTTTTGCATACTGTGTTCGGTTATGACTTCTAACAACTATGTCAAGTGCGGTACAAATCGGTCTTTAACCTTATATACCTCCCATATAAACCGATCTCCCGATTTGACTTCTTGAGACCCTGGAAGCCGCAATTTTTGTCAGGATTTGCTGAAATTGTGTTCTGTTATGACTTCCATCAACTGTGTCAAGTACAGTTGAAATTGGTCTATAACCTGATATAGCTCCCATATAAACCGATCTCCTGATTTGATTTCTTGAGCTCATGGAAGCTTCAATTTTTGTCCGATTTTGCCGAAATTTTGCAGATTGTGTTCTGTTATGACTTCCAACAACTGAGCCAAGTACGGTACAAATCGGTTTTAAACCTGATATAGCTCCCATATAAACCGATCTCCCGATTTGACTTCTTGAGACCCTGGAAGCCGCAATTTTTGTCCGATTTGGCTGAAATTTAGCAGACTGTGTTCTGTTATGACTTCCAACAACTGAGCCAAGTACGGTACAAATCGGTTTTAAACCTGATATAGCTCCCATATAAACCGGTCTCCCGATTTGACTTCTTAAGACCCTGGAAGCCGCAATTTTTGTCCGATTTAGATAAAATTTTGCACATCGTATTCTGTTACGACTTCCAACAACTGTGCCAAGTACGGTCTAAATCGGTCTATAACCTCATATAGCTCCCATATATTGTAAATCGGTCTCTCGATTATCCTTGTTCGGTTCCTAGAAGCTTTAATTTTTGCTGGTTTGACAGAAGTTTAATAAGTAGATCAACTAAACTTATTTTGTTTAATTTTTAGCAGAATCCATGGTGGTGGGTTCCCCAGATTCGGCTCTGCCGAACATAGCACGCTTCAATTTCCTTAATTCCCCCCTTTCACACACGGTGGGGGAGTCTTTTTCAATCATTTCTTTTCATATTCGTATTCTTCCTTTGATTTGAGTACCATTTTGTCTATATTCGGCGCCAATTCGCTTGGCAAGGGGGAAGGCCTGTTTGAGGGCCCCTAGGCCCGAACCCCAGAAACGGACTTCATATTCGTGTTCCTGGGGTCATTTAAGGGGGGTATACACAAAATTTGATTTCTTTTTCGATTTTTTCCCGTAAACTGCACTTCAGATAACTTTCTACTCTTCTACAAAGTACAACTATCCACTTTAAAGGAACCTCGTTTACTTCAATTAAAACTCTCCACTCTGGAGGAAAAAACTCTCCAAACTCAGTGAAGAATTCATCATCGAAATTCCAAAAATTTTTGGAATATATTTCGAATAAGTAAAAAATGTTTGGCCTGTGTTGAGAAGAAGAAAAAATTTTAAACAACTATTTTTAACAACGATGCAAAGTTTTTTTTTATTGTTAATTGTTACGTCACTACAAAGGTACTTCACCAATAAATACTCCATAGAACAGAGAATTGTTAAGGTTCTCAATATCAATCAATAATAATTTTGAGCTTTGAGTAGAAGTTAAACATTGTCTATGGGCTATTCATACTCTCAAAACTTCACACATACCCACGAAAAATCTCGCAATCAACAAAAAAGTCACGAAATCAATCACAATTTTAGGCAAAGACCAAAACAAAATCAAATTCCATATTAAATAAATAACCAAAATAAATAAACAAATATGTGTTAGAAACACACATTCGCTTGCCTAGCTTGCTCGCTGTCAGAAACTTGTCCCCCCGAGGCCTCAGTTTTGGGACCTTTCCTCGGAGAGCAAAATTCATTGACGCCACTGAACCAGTTGGCGGCGGGGTATGTGTCATCCATTGAAAATAAAGTGTTCAAAGACCGAATAATAACAACAACAGCGGAAAAAATGACAATAGAAATGGCAAAAACAACAAAAAAAAAAAACACACAGAAAATTCTTGATCGTCGTCTCTGAGTGTATAGTAGAGTAGAGTAGAGAAACATCATTATCATCATCATCATCGTCATCGTCATCATCATTGGTTTATTTTCAAATGCTAATGTATTATTTCGCATTAAATTGTTTATAAATTTTTTCTGAGAGTGAAAGAAAAAAAATTCACAAAAATCTTAAACACTTAACACAGTCACGTATAAAACGTTCTACGAAGAGGTCTGCTTTGTTTTACTTAAGCCAGACAAGACAAGTTACAGTTTTTTTTGATAATTTTTGAGAAATCAAAAAAGAAAACAAAATATTTTTACGATATCAGTGGAGTTTGGATTTGGTTTTTTGCATACATCGATCATAAATCAAGAAAGTAAAGCATACATCTTGAAGGTAAAACGGAACATTGAAAGTGGCAAAACGGAAAAGCCAACCAAACTTTCACAATGACCCATGGAAAAGTGAAGGTTGAGCAGTGGAAAATCGTGTGTGATTTGAGTTCGAAAAAAGTGGTTGCAAAAAAACAAGCAAACTTACAAAAAAAACTATTTATGTGACCATAGGTGTTTATAAGAGGGAGAGAGAGAGAGTGAGAAAGAGAACAACATCTGTATAAATTAAATATGTATTTGAAAAAGAGCATAACGGGTTTTTTCTGTTTATTTTGAATTTAACGCCAAAGAAATGACATTTGACACATTACATCTCAAAGAATCTTTGGGAATTACAATGCAAGTTATTCTCTCACACTCACACTCATCAGCAACTGCATATGTATGCTATTGATGTGGAGAGAGCGCCATTGAAAGGCTGGTGCTGTCTATCTGTTGGTTGCTGTGCTGCCAACGGATTAATCACCAACGCATTATAGTGTTATTGTAATGCCATTTTGAGAGTAAACAACCAACAACGGTTGTTTATCAATCGTTACGCTCTAACTGTCAAACATTATTTATGTTTTCATTATGTCATCATGTTGTTTCAAAAGAATCGTTGAAATTCAACATTTTTGCAAGTGGAATATACAAAAAATCTGTTATTAATGGCCTATGGCTTGAAGGACGGTGGGTGAAATCATAATTGGATTGAATGGATTTTGATTTAATATCAAGGGGAAATAGATGTAAAAAACATGGAAACTTAACTTAAAACCGTCACTGCTTAACATTTAGCGGTTATTTTGAATGGTAAAACTTAAAGTAACGGAGCAGTTGGCAGTGTATTGCACGGTTACACAGTAACATAGGTAAAACAAGTAAAAGCGCGCCAAGTTCGGCCGGGCCGAATCTTATACACCTTCCACCATGGATCGCATCTGTCGAATTCTTTGCGCAGTATCTCTTTTTAGGCAAACTAAGAATAATGAATAAGGACGGAGCAGGAGGACGTGGAGGAGGAGGAGCTATATAACACCTCATGCAAAATGTCAGGTGATTCGGGTGAGAATTCGGCCCTCCAGCGGCTCAAGAAGTCAAGATCCAAGATCGGTTTATATGGCACCTATACCAGGTTATTGGCCAATTTGGACCATACTTCACAAAAATGTTGGGAGTTATACCAAAACACCACGTGAAAAATTACAGCCAAATCGGATAACAATTACGCCTTCTAAAAGCTCAGGAAGTCAAGACCCCAGATCGGATTATATGGCAGCTATATCAGGTTATGAACCGATTGAAACCATACTTGGCACAGTTGTTGGATATCATAACAAAACACGTCGTGCAAAGTTTCAGTCAAATCGGATAGGAATTGCGCCCTCTAGAGGCTCAAGAAGTCAAGACCCAAGATCGGTTTACTTGGCAGCTATATCAGGTTATGAACCGATTGAAACCATACTTCGCACAGTTGTTGGATATCTTAACAAAACACGTCGTGCAAAGTTTCAGTCAAATCGGATAGGAATTGCGCCCTCTAGAGGCTCAAGAAGTCAAGACCCAAAATCGGTTTATATGGCAGCTATATCAAAACATAGATCGATTGAAACCATACTTGGCACAGTTGTTCGATATCGTAACAAAACACGTCGTGCAAAATTTCATTCCAATCGGATAAGAATTGCGCCCTCTAGAGGCTCAAGAATTCAAGACCCAAGATAGGTTTATATGGCAGCTATATCAAGTTATGAACCGATTGAAGCCATACTTGGCACAGTTGTTGGATATCATAACAAAACGCGTCGTGCAAAGTTTCAATTAAATCGGATAGGAATTGCGCCCTCTAGAGGCTCAAGAAGTCAAGACCCAAGATCGGTTTATATGGCAGCTATATCAGGTTATAGACCGATTTGGACCATACTTGGCACAGTTGTTGGATATCATAACTAGACACGTCGTGCAAAATTTCATTCCAATAGAATAAGAAGTGCGCCCTCTAGAGGCTCAAGAAGTCAAGACCCAAGATCGGTTTATATGGCAGGTATATCAAAACATGAACCGATTTGGCCCATATACAATCCCAAGCGACCTACACTAATTAGAAGTATTTGTGCAAAATTTCAAGCAGCTAGTTTTACTCCTTTGAAAGTTAGCGTGCTTTCGACAGACAGACGGACGGACATGGCAGTGAGTTATGTTAGGCCCTTCGACATCCTTCTCCAAGTTGGCCAAGATTGGTCCAAATTTGGATATAGCGGCATATAGACCGATCTCCCGATATTAGGTTTTGAGTCCACAAAAGGCGAATTTTTGTCGGATGTCGCCGAAATTGCGCACAGTGAGTTGTGTTAAGCCCCTCGACATGTGTCTGCAATTTGGCCTACATCGTTCCAGAATTGGATATAGTTGCCATATAGACCGATCTCTCGACTAAAGGTTTTGGGCCTATATAAGACCTCTCTATTGTCCGATGACGTCGAAGTTTGGGACAATGAGTTGTGTTAGGTCCTTCGACATCCTTCTTCATTATGCCCTAGATCGGTCCAGATTTGGATATAGCTGCCATATAGAGCAATCTCTCGATTTAAGGTCTTGGGCTCATAAAAGGCGAATTAATTATCCGATTTTGCCGAAATTTGGGACAGTGAGTTGTGTTAGGCCCCTTCGACATCCTTCTTTAATTTGGCCAAGATCGGTTCAGATTTTGATATAGCTGCCATATAGACCGATCTCTCGATTTAAGGTCTTGGCCCCCTAAAAGGAGCATTTATAATCGGATTTCGGTGAAAATTTACACAGTTATGCTTTTCGACATCCGTTTCGTATATGGTCCAGATCGGTCTATATTTGGACATAGCTACCAAAAAGACCAATATTTTGTTATACAAAATTGAACAATCACTTGTACTTGTAAGACCACTCAATGTCCATGCCGAATTTGGTCCAAATCGGACCATTTTTCGACATAGCTGCTAAGGGGCCATAAATTATGCATTTGAATATATTCCCGAGGTAGTGGGTATCCAAAGTTCGGTCCGGCCGAACTTAACGCCTTTTTACTTGTTTCTTGACAGTCATGACATTTGAAGTCGTTCTAGCCATGTCCGTCCGTGCGTCTGTCAAAAGCACGCTTATATCCGAACAAGTAAGGCTAGTCCTTTGAACTTTTGCCCAAAGCTATCGATATAGGATCCTTGGGATTGCCAATAGTCCAAATCGTTATATGCTTAGGCGTAGCTCCCATATAAACCGATCTCTCGATTCTACTTCTTGAATCCATATAGTGCGGAATTC
This sequence comes from Stomoxys calcitrans, assembly GCF_963082655.1. Taxonomy (NCBI): domain Eukaryota; kingdom Metazoa; phylum Arthropoda; class Insecta; order Diptera; family Muscidae; genus Stomoxys; species Stomoxys calcitrans. The sequence goes on from NC_081553.1 coordinate 183,249,455, forward strand.
TCTTTGGCTAACTGACATTTTGCACAAAGTCTTCTTCTAGGATTTTAACTATCTTGGCTAAAGTGTGGCACAAATCGATCTCCCAATTATGCTTCTTAAGCCCCTAGTGAGGTCAATTTTTTCTTCGATTTGGCAGAATTTCTTTTTTTAAGACTTCCAACATCCCTAGCAATAAAATGGTCGAAAACTGATCCCGCTTTTTACACCTTGAACCGTTAAAAGCCCGCAAAAATTTTGTCCAATGATTTCTGTCGCGATCTATACCAAAAATGGCTCAAATCCGTCAATAACCTGCTGAAAAGCCGACGTAGAGACCAAAGGAAGTCTCACCGACTAGAGAACCGCCCAGCCAGCCATCCTAAACCCTTACAGATGTCCAGCATGACACGGTGGGTGAAAGATTGTAGAGAGCTAAGTGAAGAGAAGAGGTTTCCACCCATAATCCTACGTCTTCTCCCTGTCATCGCGAGGCATAGGCACCACAGGTGCTCAACCGTCTCCAACTTCTCATCCCCACAAACTGTGCAGGAAACCGATCTCGTTTTTTTACACCTTGATACACAATGATTTCTGCCACATTCTCCAACATCTAAACCAAGTATGGTCCGAATCGGTCCATGACCTGCTATAAAGCCGGCGTAGAAACCGAAAGAAGTCTAACCGACAAGAGGGCCGCCCCGCCAGCCATCCTAGACCCTTACAAAAGTCCAGCATGACTCGAGGGGCGAAAGATTGTAGAGAGCTCAGTGAAGAGAAGAGTTTTTCACCCATTATCCTGCGCCTTCTCCCCATCATGGCGGGTCATTGGTACAGCTGGTGCTCAACCGTTTCCAACTTCACATCCCCACAGACCGTACTGAAATCATCATCGCCCCAAGCTTATCGCCAGGTGAGCAACCTGATATTGCAGTGGTCGGTCAGGACTCCCATCAACAATCAAAGGTCATGCTTCCCCAGCTCGAGAAAAATCAATGTTCTCGTTCCGGAGAACCTCGGCCACATAGTCTTGACAAGACTCCGGGGCAAAATGTCAGGTCCACGTCGAGTCAGTGCAATCGTCATAGTAGGAATCCAACATCGCAAATTGGCAACGTCATCTCACCGCATATGCAAGAGACTCATGAGCATAAGCATTGGCGGTGGTAGTTTTAACTCAGCCATCGCTCGTAACTCAGCATAGCGCTACTTACACATACACATAAGCATCACCGTAAAGTCATTCGTGTTTGTGTACAAATCGGTTGCGTTGTTTAGAGTTGAAGAGTTGCGTTGATTCAAACAGACATATATTTTTGCGATACACCGCAAATGCGATTCACCGCTGCGGATCTCTGCGATGTACAGAAATGTTGGAACTTGGTGTTCCCCAAAGAGATGTCGCATTGTGGCACGCCGTTCAGACTTGGCTACAGAAAGGAGGTTCTTTATCATTGAGCTTAAATTTGAATCGGACAGCACTCATTGATATGTGAGAAGTTTTCCCCTGTTCTTTAATGGAATGTTCATGGAAATTTTGGCAGAATTTGCTTTGGCGCACTGTGAAGTGTTGACTCTTTTTTTTTTAAAACATTTCTTAGCAAAACTCCCTTAGGCATCCATAATTTAATGATCTGCAATGCTCTAGACCCAAGAAATTTCACTTTTAATTTTTTTAAATATCATAATTTATTGTTTCAGAAATCTTTAAAAATAATTATCAACATGGTGAAAGTGTGCTAAACTTAATTATACTTTTTCTTTACGTAAACATTTATGTATCATTAGAGCACATTCACCTCAACAACAAACCACGCGTACTTAATAACTCTTTTTGCGTCTTCACAAATTAGTATTTCGTCTATATTCCCAAATAAGTCATTGGCTTTCTTATTTGCTTTCTCCGCATTCAAGGTCAGATTCCAAAATCAAAAAATTAGCAACAAAAGTAATCTGGCGATTTTAATGGCCATTTCAATGATAATCTCGTAGATGAGTCATTTTCTTAGTAGGTGGCATCTTAATAAAGAATGATGACACTGAGCAAAGTGACGAATGAACAAGACATACAAGTAATTCGGAGGTTGCATTAAAAAGTGCATTTCTATTTTTGCGATTGTGTTGTCAGAGATGACAAACATAAAATGACCACCTTCATTGGTTTAGAAACTTTGGAAACATTTCCGACTCATACAAAAAAAAATGGTCCAAAAAATATTTGTATCCAAGAAATTTCGAAAATACTTTCGATGTATTAGTAAGGGGACAACCATCGCTAAAAATTTTTTCATTGGTTCTCCCCGGTGTTTGAAACCAGGCGTTCTGTGTCATAGGTGGACATGTGCATACAAGTTTTGAATTTGAATAGAAACTGTACTTATGCTTGAAAACTTTATATGAATATTTCTCCAAATTTTTGGAGACTTTTCTATCCTAGCAAAAGGACACTTTTGGGCTAATGAACAGATAAATTAAATACTCATTTATCTGTTCATTAGACCAATATTTCGCGGTATTACATATGGAGTGACGAAGTTAGTATATCCCCATCCTAAGGTGCAGGTTACTAAAGTCCAGACTTTACTAAAGTCCTGACTTTTGTCGCCAGTTCCCCTTAAAGTCTTTTCTAGCCAAAGGTGACCACGTAAACCTAGAAGGTCGTTCTTTCGGTAGTCACAAAACTTTATATGAATATTTCTCCAAATTTTTGGAGACTTTTCTATCCTAGCAAAATGAATTTTTTTGTTGATATATTGGGAAATTGTGTTAAGAAAATAAAGAGAAGAATTCAAATTTCAGTCCTCGAACAGCAACTCTCAACTTATTTGTAGAGACTTTCCACTTTTGTGGAGAAATTTGCCACTTACTGATAACTAATCCATAAGGTTTCTTTATTGTTTTAGAGTATTCGTAGTAAATCGCTTAAAACATTGTCAAAAATTAAAATGTTATTCTTCTTACAGCAGTTCTGCATTTATTTGAAGAGCACTTTTGCTCTTATTCTTCTTACAGCAGCTCTGCATTTATTTGAAGAGCTCTCTACTCACCGATAACTAATCGATAAGATTTCTTTAACGTTTTAGAGCATTTGTACTAAAATGTTTGATATATGTTTTGCTCCGCCTATTAAAACAGCTGAGGGCTCCAAATTTATAGCAAGAACTCTCCAAAAAAATTGGAAAGTTCTTGTTCTTCTTGCATCACACAAAATTGCTCAATTTAAATTATTAAAAACTCCTAACTGTGGCAACTCGCCACTTATTTGCAGAAATTTCCATTTATTTGTAGAGATTCTCCCCTTTTTTGTATAAACTCTCCAATTATGTAGAGAAATTTTTCACTAACTCTACACTTGCCACAAAAATGTTTTTTCTTATCCATTAAAAATTTTCTTAAATGTTTTAAAGCATTCGTACTAAAACCCTGCACATCTCTTCTGCTATTGTGTTGAAACATCTGATAACTCTAACCTTATAGCAAGAACTCTCCGAATATTCTGGAGACCTTTACATCACATTGATTGGTTCATTTTAATTCTAAAAAAAAACTTTTAAAGATGTCAAATTAAGTCCTTCAAAGGCAACTCTCCACTTATTTGTATAGATCCACTTATTTGTAGAGATTCTCCACTTTTGTAGAGAAAATTTCTACTAAATCAAAACACTTGTGACAAAAAACTTTCTAGCGTAGCTCCTTGCGTCTCTTTCCGTTTGGTGCCTTGAAGCAGCGGATGACTTTACACTTACTGCAAGAACTCTCCACATTTTCTGGAGACATTTCGATTAAACAAATTTGTTCCATTTTAATTCTAAACTGTCAAAGATGTCAAATTTATTCCTCCAAAGACAAAACTCCACTTATTTGTAGAGATTCTCCACTTCTTGTACATACTGTCCATTTTTTGGAGAGACTCTCCACTTTTGTGTAGAAACTCTTCACTCATGTATTGAATTTTTCCAATAACTCTACACTTGTAAAAAAAAATTTCTCTGCTTATCTAAAGAATTGATAAATATTTAACAGCAGTAGTAAAATTTTGCATATCTGTTATGGCATGTCGCCTCTACATTTCCAGCAATTACTCTACAAATTCTCTGAAGACTTGTCCCTCACATAAAATTGGTCCATTTTAATTAAAGATAGATAGTTTATTCCTTCAAAAGCAATTCCCACTTATTTGTAGAGATATCCACTTATTTCGAGAGATTGTCCATTTATGTAGAGAATTTTTTCACTATCTCTACACTTGCAATAAAAATGTCTTTGTTTTTGCATTAAAGTATTTCTGAAGGTTTTAAAGCATTCATGGTAAAACTCTGCACACCTTCTTTATTATAGTGTATTGAAACAGCTGATGACCCTACACTTATACCAAGAACTCTCCGCATATTCTGGAGACATTTTTATTACACAAATTTGCTCCATTTGAATTCTAAACTATTTAATATGGCAATTTTATTCCTCCGAAAGCAACTCGGAGAGAGTGGAGAGATTCTCCACTTTTGTATAAAGATTCTCTATTTATATAGAGACTTTTGGAACTAAATCCTGCATATCTGTTTTGTTATGGTAAAATTCAGCATTTCTGTTATGGTATGGCGACTCTACACTTTTATCAATTATTCTCCAAATTCTCTAGAGACTTGTCCCTCACATAAAAGTGGTCCATTTTAGTTCCAAAAATCTTAAAGATGGAAAGTTTATTTCTCCAAAAGCAACTCCCCATTTATTTGTAGAGATTCTCTACCTTTTTTGAAAATATTCTTCACTTTTAGAGATTCCCCATATATATAGAGAAATTTTTTTGTAACAAGAAATGTCTCTGTTTATCTATAGGAATTCTATTAAATCCTGTATACCTATTTTGGTATGGTGACTCTACACTTCCAGCAATTACTCTCCACATTCTCTTGAGACTTGGCATAAATTCTCTGAAGACTGGTCCTTCGTATACAATTGGTCCGATTTAATTAAAACTCTTAAAAACGGGAAGTTTTTTCCTCCAGAAGCAACTCGCCACTTACTTGTAAAAATTTTCACTCATTTGTAGAAACTCTCCACTTATAAATAGAAGCTCTCCACTTATCCTAAACTTGTAGCAAGAAATGTCTTTGCTTATCGATTGGATTTCGATTGGATTTGGATTGGATTTGGATAAAGCAAATATGTTTTGGTATGGTGCATTGAAACCACTGATCACTCTACACCTATTATAATAACTCTCCGTATTTTCTGGAGATATGACCATCACAGATAATTACTCCACTTTACTTCATAAAATCTCTGAATTTAAACATAAATACTGGAAAATATGACAATTACAAATTTTTTAAAATCAAGTCTACAGTTATTTGGATAAACTCTCCTCATTTTTTGTAGAAACTTTAAACTCTTTTTGAAGAGAAAGAAAAGTTAGGATTGGTCCGATTTAATTCTAAAAAACACTTAAAAATAGAAAGTTTATTCCTCCAAAAGCAACTTGCCGTTTTTTTTTTTTTTTTTTGTAGAGATTTTCACTTATTTCTAGAAACTCTCCACTTATGTGGACAAAATTTCCACTTATTCTAAACTTGTAACAACAAATTTCTTTGCTTATCGATAAGATTTCTATTTCAGAGCAAAATCAAGCATATCAGTTTTGGTATGGCGTATTTAAACAACTGACGACTCTACACTTATAGTAATAACTCTCCGTATTTTTTAGAGACTCGTTCATCAATGTTGTTTACTCCACTTTAATTCTTAAAATCTCTCAATTTATACACAAATATAGGGACATAGAAAATTTAATCTTTTTAAAGTCAAGTCTTCAGGTATATGGAGAAACTCTCCACTTTTTTTGGAGAAATTTTCCACTTTTTTGGAAAAAATGGGGACATATGAAAATTTAAGCTTTTTAAAGTCAAGTCTTCAGTTATTTGGAGGCGGTAGAAGTATTTGGGAATAAGTCTCCACTTTTTTGGAGAGATGGAGAAGAAAGAGAAATTAGAGGTGTTTGGGGTCAAACTAAGGGTTTTGCCTTTCGAAATAAAAAATCAGAGGGAGAATTAGGTTTAAAATTCAATGCTGTTGTAATGGTTTATTGTGTTTGTTGCTCATTTCATTATTTATAAGTAGTAAATCGAATTCAGTCCTTTGTTGTAGGTAAATTTAGATAGACAATTGTACATGTAGCATTAAGTAGTTAATTTCTTTTAGGATGAAGTAGCACAATTTATTCTTAGTTTAAGTAGCGAATTTTACTTTTAGTTTTGGATAGGAAATTTTAACTTTAGCTTTAAGTAGGAAAATTTAATTTTAGAGGGTAAGTAGGTTATTTCACATTTTGATTTTGGGTCTAAGGATGTAGGAATTGGTTGATGGTGTGTAGAGTGGCCCGCACTTGTGTTTATTTTTGGTGTCCCGCACTTTGATGGTTTAACCATGTGTTTTGTTGATTTTGGGTCTTCTTGTGGGTTTATGTTGTATCTTAGTGTCTTCTTCACGTCTGAAAATTGAGTTTGTTAATTTTTGTTTCACTGTTTGTAATGTTCTTTTCTTTAACGATTGTTTATATGTATATATGTAAGATCACTTTTTTGCTTTTCACTTCACTTGGGTTCACTTTGAGGGGGAGAGAATACGATGCGCGGGTTTGAGATTTAAAAGCGAGACTGATCTTTTTTTGGTTGTTGCTTGTCACTTGGACCCCGCGAAAACGGTCAACTTTCCAAGCTACAAGCAACAATTCCAGGTAAACAAATATGAAGTCAAGGCGGAATCAGCGATTAAGAACTTACTTCAATGTACCGTTATGCACAGTGGGTCATGTGCATACGTGAACGCATGTCTGCACATGGGTGCACATGACTTCATGTTCAAACGTACTTTGAACATTCTCCCCCTCCAAGTGACGAAGTGACATCTTACCTTTTTAATTTTGGTTTCTTGCCTGTGAGGTGACTGGGCCGACGAACACGTATCCCCAATCTGTCTCCTGGGCGAAGACGGCTCCCAATCCGGGTTGTACAACACCACTCCTCCGGAGGTGGGCGTAGGCATCGGCCCCTACCTCTACATCGATTGGTTCGTTGCCCCTAGGGTCAGCATCTGCCAAAGAAAGGGATCTTAGGCTGCTTGTGGGGTCGGGAATGATGGGATCTGAATAGGGTCGTCGCGGCAAATCCCGGGTCACCACTGCCCGGATGGTATACATGGTCCTCCTCGACGCATGCCTTGACCGAAGTCTTATTGTTGCCAGACGGTGCCCTCTGCGCTCTCTCGTTGGTATCCCCAGGCGAGTTACTGTGGCTGCCGCGATTCGGGTGATGGTCGATGCCTGGCACAAAAGTACCCGTACCCCAGCCCAATCGTCCTGCTCCTCGGATGCCAATTCCACCATCGCCGTGGGTACAAAAACAGTGGCCCGGCTGTAAGGTATCTCGACCGGGGGAGGGCCTTGGACGATGGGCATCTGGTTGGCTGGTTCGATTGCAAGTTGCCGTGGGTTGGCAATCTCCATTGGGGGCGGGCTGTAGCTGCCGTATGTCTCCCTAAGCTGTGGGGCTCCATGCAGCATTGTGTGATGGCGGTAGTCGCATGTTCGGCAGGCAGTGACCACGGGGCAGTCTGGGGCCAGATGGCTGCGCGCCAGACAGTTCCGACAGTAACTCCGTCTCTCAACTGTCTCGTATCTCTGATACGGTGTCATTTGCCGGAACCGCGGGCATGACCGTATGGCGTGGTCCTCCTGGCAGAGGCCACAGGCATACTGCCAAGATGCGGGGCGATACCTGGGTTCCCGTGGGTCGAAGCGAGGGCGTGTGGGTCTGGCGGGTCGTGGGGACTCTGGGCGAGGTAAATATCCGGCCATTATCTGTAACCAAAATCCCGTGAGTACCGTGTTTTGATGTGATTATGAATTGCTAGGGGTGTCTGAGAATAATTTGACAATCTTAGTTATGGGTCGACTGACTATGCCATTGGAAGTTCGAATATCTACAACTCGAGGGTTCTGATCAACACCGGGGTATGTTTTAAAAACTCGTCCTAACTTCCACTCGGTGGGATATCTCTCATCCCTGATGACAACTAAATCATTGACCTGTATGTTATCTTGCTGATACTTCCATTTGTATCTACGGTGAAGCTCATTTAAGTACTCTGACTTCCACCTCTGACAAAAGTTTTGGGATATAATCTTTAACCTCTTCCACCGATTTGCAAGCGTTATGTCCTCCTCTGAGATGTCGGGTTCTGCCGGGGTCAAAAGGGAAGAGCCTATAAGGAAGTGAGCTGGGGTCAAGGGTGCTAAATCGTTAGGGTCTTCAGAAGCTGGACTAAGGGGTCGTGAATTGAGGCAGGCCTCGATACGTGCCAATATGGTTGACAGTTCTTCGAACGTGAAGTTCATTTTGGGCATAGACTTCTTAAGGTGTATCTTGAATGATTTAACTCCTGCCTCCCACAATCCCCCCATATGGGGAGCTCCTGGAGGAATAAATTTCCACTCTAAATTCTGATGAGCATGTTGCTGAATGGCGCTGCTCTGTAAACTTTTCATAAACTCTTTCTGATCTTTCTTGAGCATTTCTGCTGCGCCTATAAAATTCTTTCCATTGTCGGAATATATCTTTTCTGGGCACCCTCTCCTTCCTATGAAACGAGCTAATGCCGCCAGAAATGATTGAGTCGATAAATCACTTGTTGCTTCTAAGTGGATGGCTTTTGTCGCAAAACAAACAAATATGCAGATATAACCCTTGGTTATTAAACACGCTCGTGCTGTTAAGCTTTTGATTCCGAAGGGTCCTGCAAAATCTACCCCTGTATTCGTAAAGGGTCTGGATAAAGTAGTACGCTCGGGTGGAAGAGATGACATAATTTGGGTCTGAGTCTTTAATCGATATAGGGTACAAACTCTGCAATTGTGTATAACTTTCTTGATCAACTGTTTCAATCTGAATATCCAAAACTCCGTACGGATGAGCCGGGTCATAAGTTGATTGCCTCCGTGCATTGAGACTTTATGAACAAATTCCACTAGAAGGAGTGCAAATCGCGAATCATATGGGATTAAGATTGGATGACGTTCGCTGTACGTCAAAGCTGGCGATTGAACTAAACGACCATTGGATCTAATTACTCCTTTTCTATCTATGAAGGGGTTGAATGGTAAAAGACTACTTCTAGGTGAAAGCCTTTTCTTTTGGGTCAAAGAACTGTATTCCTCAACGAAGTAATGTTTCTGAGTTGCCACTATAAGACGCATCTTTGTGTCTATGAGCTCTGGGCTGGTTATTTCTTGCGATGAAATTTTAAGTGAGGATCTAGTTGAACCTGTGTTACGCCAGAACCTAACTGCGTAAGACAAAACACGATATGCTCTAGCTAAAGACGAAAATCGAGTCAAAGGGTCATCAAAAGTGCCTGTTGCGAATACTTTAACTTGTTTTGCTTCAAGATTAGTGTCTGTATTAACTCGGTCTTGCGGCCACTGATCATGCGGCAATTTGAGCCACTGGGGTCCCGTCCACCATAAATTATGAGATATTAAGTCGTCAGGAGAACAGCCACGACTTGCTACATCTGCAGGATTATATTCTGAGTCAACATGTTTCCAATGCTCACCACCGACGTTCTCTAATATCTCTGAAACCCTGTTACCAACGAAAGCGCTCCATGAGCATGGTGGCTTTTGTAGCCAGGCTAGAACGATTGTAGAGTCGGTCCAGAAATGGGTCGTAAACTTTGATAATCGAAGCTTAGGCACAATGGCATTTGCTAACCTTGACAACATAACTGCACCGCATAATTCTAACCTTGGCAGAGAGATTTTCTTAACTGGGGCTACTCGGGTCTTGGCTGCTAGAAGAAAAGTGTCTACAGTTTTATCGATGTGTTCAACGCGTATATAAATTGTGGCTGCATATGCGCTTTCTGACGCGTCGCAGAATCCATGTATCTCCACAATACTAGCAGGTGTAAACCGAACCCATCTTGGTATCGATACAGTGTCTATAGAATGGCTGCCTCTCACAAAGTTATTCCAGTTCATTTGAGTCACTGGCTTCAACGAGTCATCCCATTCTACCTTATCTAGCCAAACCTGCTGCATGATTAACTTGGCTACAACAATTACTGGCGCTAACCATCCACATGGGTCGAAAAACCTTGCTATCGTTGATAATACTTCTCGCTTGGTGCTCATTTGCTTTTCTTCAACTGTAGGGGCCGTAAAAGTGAAATTATCACCTGATATATTCCAACGAATTCCTAGGGTCTTTGTCGAAGAAGCTTCGGAAATATTTAACCAATCTATTGGAAGAAGCATGTCTTCATTTAAATCCTTTAACAAACGTGTGTCATTTGACGCCCATTTTCTTAGCTCGAAACCAGCTGATTCTAATGCGGAGGCTAATTCCTTCCTAGCTGCTGTAGCTTCTTCTATGGAGTGTCCGCCCGCTAATACATCATCGACATATAAATTTTCTTTAATAATTCTTGATCCTAACGGATGAGAATCTTTCACGTCTTCTGCTAACTGGAGAAGGGTCCTAATCGCTAAAAATGGGGCGCAATTTATGCCGAAGGTAACAGTTAAGAGTTCGTAATCCTCAATTGGGTGGTTTTCTGATTTACGAAAGAGAATTCTTTGAAAAGCTGTTTGATTGGGGTCTACTAAGATCTGACGATACATTTTTGTCACGTCTGCATTGAAGACGTACTTAAAAAATCTCCATTTCAACACTTGTAGCACAAGGTCTTGCTGAAGTATGGGTCCTGTATGTAAGATATCGTTAAGACTTTTCTTGTTTGATGTTGGGCTAGATGCGTTAAAAACCACTCTAAGTTTTGTGGTAACCCTATCTGGTTTGATAACTGCATGGTGAGGTAAGTAGTAGTGAGGGGTCTTGTATACGCTGTTTGGGTCTACCTTCCTCATGTGTCCTAATTCCAAATACTCTAATATGGCTGCATCATAATGTGCTTTAATATCCGGGGTCTTAGACAACTTTTTCTCCATTCTATGAAACTGTGCCAATGCGATGTTCCTAGATGAACCGATCTCTGAACAGCTTTTAAAAGGTAAAGTTACGATATATCTCCCCGCCTCATTACGTCGTGTTGTATTTTTGTAATTATTTTCGCAATAAATATCTTCTGCTGACCTCAAAACCTTTTTTGGGGTCTCTTCCACCTCCCAAAAGCGAGTGATTATCTTTTCTAATGATGATGCACTATAAAGTGTGATTTGTCTGTCGGATTTAGGGTCTTCCGTAATGGGTCCTCCTATGATCCACCCAAAAACGGTGTCCTGCGCTATAAGTGATCCAAAGGATTTCATAGTACCGCCTTTTGTGAATATAAGGGGTCCAATATCTAATCCGATTAACATGTCCACGGGTCGACTTTCAAAGAATCGGGGGTCCGCGAGACTAAGGTGTGCAAAATCTCCAAATTGATTTTGCCTTAAATTGTGTGTTGGTAAATGAGAAGGTAGGGTCTTTAAGACTGGTGCCCAAACCTCCAGCTCAAAACTAGGATTTACTCGTGAGCAAAGATTGAAGACGCAAGCTTTTGTCGATGTTTCAGAAACTGCGTCGCTTAAACCTGTGACGTGAATTAAATTCTTAACTGTTGGAAGTTGTAATTTGTTTCTAATTTTTTCTGATATGAAAGTTGATTGTGACCCAGGATCGATGATTGCCCTGGCATCATATCTATGTCCTCTAGATTTGATTTGAACTATTGCTGTGAACAAAAGTGTCTCTTTGGGTTGCGGAGTGGGTCTGATTTCCTGAAGTGTCAAAGTCGTTGAACAAGGTGCTTCTAAACAAGGTGTGGACTGTATATTTGGCGATACCGATGGTTGTACTAGGGTGGTTAAAGCGGCAGCACTGGTACTAGGGCGTGCGTATTCGCTAACCGGTTGAGCTAGGGTGGTAGGATCAGTAGCACTGGTGCTAGGTCGTGCTTCCTGTCTACCGGGTTGAACTAAAGTGTTGAGAGCGGCAGCACTTGTGCTGGGTCGTGCTCCGTCTCGTTGGAGTGTGCCTGTTGTAGGGTACTGGGTCTGGTTGCCTTTATGTATCAAACTGTGGTGTCGTTGACTACATTCCCTACAACTAAAACGACTTTTACACTCCCTGACTCCATGATCCGAAGAAAGGCAGTTATAGCAAAGATGACTGGTCTTAACAATGTTTATTCGATCGTTGATCGACCTTTCTAGAAATTGAGGACATTCTCGCAAAGAATGATTGGATTTACAAAGTTGACAAACCGGTTTGTTATTCTGAGCATTATAGTGTGATTGTGTGTTGTTGCTGGGTCTTGAGCCCGTGTTCTTGAAATTGGGATTTACATTTGTTTGAAAACTATTAACTCGCTTTTCCCGCTTATCGTACTCCGATCTGGGTTGATTATATCTCGAATATTGTGGCCTGATATTGCCGACTGATTCTAGGGTCTTGAATTTATGGGTCAAAAATACATCTAGTTGATTCCACGATGGAAGAGACGAACAATCTGCTAGGCTGCTTTCGAATTCTTCTAAAAATATTCTTGGTAGTTTGGTTGACACAAGATAAACTAAGATTGGGTCCCATCCCCCCGTTTCTACTTCAAGGGTCTGTAAAGTTTGGGTACAACTACCTATAGTGCGCTGTAATTTCTGGATTGTTGACGCGCTATCAACGGAAACCGAAGGTAAATTAAAAAGAGCTCGCAATTGCTCATTTACCTGCATGCGTTTATTTTCGTACCTATGAACGAGATTTCTCCACGCTATGTCGAAACCCTCATGGGTCAGTGGAACATTGGAAATTATTTCGCGGGCTTCTCCTGCTGTTTTCTGGGTTAAGTGAAACAACTTCTCGACTTTACTTAATTTTGAATTGTTAATGTAAATTGCTGAAAATAAATCCCTAAAGGTAGGCCATTCGCGATATCCCCCTTTAAAAACATCTGTGTCACAGGGCGGCAATCTTAGAGCTGGTGAAAAATCATTAGTGTCTCGCTGTTGGGTCATCGATATTCTCTCCTGTTTCTCTTGATCTTGTTGCCCGTTAAGGGCCAAAATTTCTCCGTTAAGAGAGCTTAAACACCGTTTATAAGTTTCTAGTGCCTGTTTGTAGCTATTTCGAAGCTTAGTTTTATCTATAGGTGTCTCATCCTTTTCCGGAATGCGATCCCTACAATCTAAGTATGCCTTCTTGATTTGATCCCATAAAGAATTGAGTTCTACCCGCGTGATTTCTAACGAATGTATATTATCATCCGACTTAGCCGCGGAGTAAACGGTCTCAAAATCCACTAAATCATCCACACAGTTTACAAATCTTTCGCGTAAATTCTTATCCATTTTGTAATTGGCTTGTATATGTTTTAAATAGGTTCAAAAACTATAAAACCACGGAAAAATCTACAACAAAATGTCCAAAAAAACTGGTTATTTGTAGAAATCAAATCTATTTCTAAAAAACCTAATGCGAAGAAAAAAAATGTGTGTCTTGATGATGGGTCAAATATCTAAGGGTCAAACCTGAAACTTTTTACAAAATTCGTAATAAATGTTTTATCTGGGTCACTAGAAAAAAAAACAGGTTAATATTTCTGATGATATCGATTATACAATAGCCGCAAAAAATTGTAAGAAAAATTTTCCTTTCAAATCGCAATACACCAGCAATTTAATTCCGCTCGAATTAAAGTTGCAAAAAAAAAAAAAATTTATTTTTCTCCAAAAAAAAATTAAACTTTCACTTTTCAAAATTTGGCATACAGAACTAGATGATTCTTTACAATAATACTGCTTTGACTCGTTGGGTCAATTTGCTTTCTGTATAAAAAACAACAAAGGATTGCACAAACAACCACAGTCCTTTCCGACCGTTTCCACTTAAATTTGTGCAATAGAATGAAGTTTTAAAATTTCGAAGACAAATGAGGCCAGCACGCAATATTATTTTCGTTATTTCTCACACAAAAACAATTCTTGATAAAAAAACTTCTTCTTTTCTAAAAGCACTTCGATTTTTCTTAGACACTTTTCCTTTTCTTTATAAAAAATTTCAACAAAAAATCTCGTGGATGTCTGTCCCGAAAATCCTACACACTGCCTTGAAAGTAGGGTCTGCTATATTGGGTCAAATTCACTTGGATCAAATTAATTTGGGTCAAAATTAATCAGACAACCGAATTAGCGATTCATAATCAGAAAACGATCAAAAACAATATTAAAGTACGCTGGGTAAATGTATGAACTTTTCCTTTTTTGAAAAAAAGGTTATGTATGACGTAATACCCAAGCGCACTTTAATAGAAAAACAAAATGGTACTCACTTTGAAGCTTCTTTTTGATGTGTGTGTATGTGTGTGTGTGTGTAGGTGGGCGCTTGGCTTGGGTCCAGAATTGTGTGTTGGCGCCTTTTGCAATTTTTGTAGCTTTGTGTCGTTAGAGTCTTGGATTTTGTTGTTTTAGTGTTTTTGATTTGATGAAGTTTTGGGAATTTAACCGTTGTAGCGGGTTTTTCCGTTTTTATCCCAGAGCGTAGATTTTTTGTTTTTGTGTTTTTACACGGAACGCACGAATTTGATTTTGTTGGGGTTTTTTGAAAATGCACAATATTTTATGTGTGATAGAAAAAGAAAGAATTAGTTTGGGATAAAATTTACAAATTTATCGAGCAACCCATAATTCTGTTTTAACACTCTAATTTGTTTTTTAAGTTAAAATACTGAAAAATTTATGATTTTTAGAGAAAAAAAAATTTTTCAAAATATGTAGAAAAAATTAACATAAATTTTGGGTTGGACGATAAATTGTTAAATTTTTCAATTTTTTAGCTCTTTTTTTTCAATTTAACACAAAGAAACTTCTTTAAACAATTTAAAAATTTTTGATTTTTATAATTTTTTTTAAATTCCACTTTTTTCCACTTCTGTTCCACTGTGCGGGTCACTTTACGTTTTTTGGGTCTTTTTCACACTTCTTTTTTGATTTACCACAACTTCTAATGATTTTGGGGTCAATTTTTTGCACATTAAAATTTAATTAATTATTTTTATTTTTACACGGGTCACCCTGTTAATTTAATTAGTTTTTGTTTTATTTGAGTCTTTATGTACTTTAATTGTCACTTTGCAATTTGGTTATTATTTTCTTTTGTTATTTCGTTTTGATCTTCATTTGGTTGGAATATTTTATCAAATTTTCAATAAAATAAATGCCACAACCAAACGAAGAACACTGAGAGCCGCTATATATTTTTTAATTTGTGATTTGTGTATTATTTTGTTTTTAATAAATTGCCAAAACTGATCTTTTATGTGTTTTGATATTTTTGTGTTGGCCGTCCGTCCATACGTGTATGTATGTACGGTTGTGTGTAACCAACCCTTTTTTCGCACTTTTCTCTATTTCATTTGCTTTTAATTGTTGGGTCACTGCACTTTTGTTGTTGCGAATTTTTTTTGTGTTTCGGTCACTGGGTCTTTTGAAATGAAAATGAATTATTTTTGGGCACAAAACAGAAAAAATTTTTTTGATTTTTGGTTTTTTAATTATTTAAAAAAACCACTTATCCGGTTCGAAGGACCAAATGTTTGGGGTCAAACTAAGGGTTTTGCCTTTCGAAATAAAAAATCAGAGGGAGAATTAGGTTTAAAATTCAATGCTGTTGTAATGGTTTATTGTGTTTGTTGCTCATTTCATTATTTATAAGTAGTAAATCGAATTCAGTCCTTTGTTGTAGGTAAATTTAGATAGACAATTGTACATGTAGCATTAAGTAGTTAATTTCTTTTAGGATGAAGTAGCACAATTTATTCTTAGTTTAAGTAGCGAATTTTACTTTTAGTTTTGGATAGGAAATTTTAACTTTAGCTTTAAGTAGGAAAATTTAATTTTAGAGGGTAAGTAGGTTATTTCACATTTTGATTTTGGGTCTAAGGATGTAGGAATTGGTTGATGGTGTGTAGAGTGGCCCGCACTTGTGTTTATTTTTGGTGTCCCGCACTTTGATGGTTTAACCATGTGTTTTGTTGATTTTGGGTCTTCTTGTGGGTTTATGTTGTATCTTAGTGTCTTCTTCACGTCTGAAAATTGAGTTTGTTAATTTTTGTTTCACTGTTTGTAATGTTCTTTTCTTTAACGATTGTTTATATGTATATATGTAAGATCACTTTTTTGCTTTTCACTTCACTTGGGTTCACTTTGAGGGGGAGAGAATACGATGCGCGGGTTTGAGATTTAAAAGCGAGACTGATCTTTTTTTGGTTGTTGCTTGTCACTTGGACCCCGCGAAAACGGTCAACTTTCCAAGCTACAAGCAACAATTCCAGGTAAACAAATATGAAGTCAAGGCGGAATCAGCGATTAAGAACTTACTTCAATGTACCGTTATGCACAGTGGGTCATGTGCATACGTGAACGCATGTCTGCACATGGGTGCACATGACTTCATGTTCAAACGTACTTTGAACAAGAGGAAAGCAAGGATATTAAAAAGAAAGTGAAGAAATTAAAAGAAAAGTAAGAAAAAATTAAAGAACCAAAAACAGAAACTAAAGAAAATCACATTGTGGGCAGTTAAAAATATTATTCCATTTTTTCGCTGATCATAAATGATTTCTTATGGAATATTTTTGGCCTAGGCAGGACTCTGCTTATGATTTTTGCCCATTTTATTTTATTGTTTTTATACTTTCCTCTCGAGATTAATGGCATATTTCTACCTTTTTCTCTTCCTTGTTTTCTTGCAGAGTGACAACGCCGCCGAACTGGACAAAGCCATATCGAATAGCAATCATAAAGCCCCCACAGATAGCACAACACGAGAATACATTTCATCACCTGGCTACGAGACCTCTTCCAGCACAGCACCGGCTAGCACACCGGATCCATGTGAATACACCTACGAGGGTGCCATACAAGATTACAAACAGCGCGTCTCTAGGGCAGCAGCTGCCTCCGGTCCCACCTCACAGGTTTTGAGTAAGCTAACCATAACAACACAACAACAGCAGCTGCAGCAACACAACTCTAAGGAATCCACACCTGAACGAACTGGCAAGGAAAGCAACAGCAATAGCTCCACATCATCATATCCTCCCCGACGAGGTAGTAAAATTGAGGACCGCCTCATAGGTTTTGAGGTACAATCGCCCAGCGAAGAGTGTTTGGTATTGGGTGAAAAGGCTAAAGTTGATGTACCAAAAATTGATATATCCAAGCGCAAGGAAATCTTTGAGTCGCAGGCAGCTAATGAAACCAAAACCCAAACATCTACTGAGACGAGAATAACCACCACAAGCAGTGTCTCTGTGCCCAGGGTAACACTGAGAGATCGTTTCAAGCCGCAGGAAGAACAAACGGCAGATCTCCACGAATTGCCAGCAGCCAAAAAGGACGTTAGACGCTTGTCCGGTGACATAACGAGCATTAAGGAGCGCCTGCAAAGCTTGGAGCAGCAAAAGCAATTAGTCAACGGTGCAAATGGTGGTGCCAGCAAACCTACTGCCAATAAATTAGTCGATATACCAGTGCCACCGCTAAAAGAGCGATTATCTAGTTTACAAAACGCCGTAACCAAAGAGGAAGTTATACGCAAGGCCCCTGTAGCTCTGGTCGATGCTCGTCAGCTGGAGATTATGAAAATCGAAGAGGAGAAAGCCAAATTGACCATCAAGGAAGAGGTAAAGAAGCAGAGTGCTACAAACTCTAGCACCACCACGACAGTTATACAAAACGAATTCAGTGAAGTAGATCGCGACGACAGTGGTATTCATACCGCCGATGACATAGACGTCCACGAGGAACGTCTGAATACCGAGCATATCAAAAAGGAACAGGAATTCAAGCTAAACGCCGCCATTGAAGCCTTGGCCATGGAAGAGAAACAATTTGCCGAGGCCGCCAATGCGGTCAATCAAATCGAGGCCGAATTCGAAGAGCTCACCTTGGGCTCTTCGGTGGCCCTGCCACCGCTGGCCTCTAGCAACGGGCCTGCCTCTACGGCATCCTCCACCAGCATTACTAATGATCATATGGAATATAGTGTAAGTTCTACTAACCAACAAAAACCAAATATCCCTTGCTTAGACCCCCACAATCCCCCTAGCCAGAGTAATGGTCCTGTTAACAGTAGTAACACTTGTAGTAGTAGTAGTTGTAATAATTCTGCGGTGAAGGATAGTGAGGTGCCTTCTAAGATTTCCAATCTTAGGCGCAAGCCCACCAATGAGATGGTGCATGCCAAAAATCTTTTGAGAATTTTCAAGGATACCTTTCAGAATGACATAGAATTGGATGAAGATGATGCTGGACAAGAACAAGAAACCAAGGGAATACCCAGGCAACAAGTTGTGATTGCACAGGGCAAGATTTTGAATTTAAATGCGAAAAACGAGGAAAATCAACAGTTAAATGGGGGACAAGAGAAGGTGGTGCATTTAAATTCCCTAGAATTGGCCAATGAGGATAAAGGCTCAGTTGTGGCTACCTCTAAGACTCCCCTTAGTCCCTTGTTGGCTAGAAATAATACCAATTCGCCCCAACTTGTTTCCACTACCATGATTCCCCGTTGTGTTACACCCTCGGGCAAACCTCCCATGTCTCCCCTTACCATAAGATCCACCACCAAGTTTCGAGAGGAAACTCCTCCGGGCAGTCCCTTGGCTAATCGCAAACATGATTCCCAGTTCAGCATAAATGGAAGGGTGGAAATTTTCAATTCCAAGCAAATGAGCCAGGAGATCGCCCATCCCAAACCCACCTCTCCCATTATAACCACAAAGATAACATATTTGCCCCAGATTACCACCAGCAGTAAGCCCAGCGGTATTGCTGCCACAACAACACCAAAGAGTTCAGCTGCTGTGAC
This sequence comes from Stomoxys calcitrans, assembly GCF_963082655.1. NCBI lineage: Eukaryota > Metazoa > Arthropoda > Insecta > Diptera > Muscidae > Stomoxys > Stomoxys calcitrans. The sequence goes on from NC_081553.1 coordinate 183,268,297, forward strand.
CAGCAATATCGGGTTACCGTCAGGCGAACACAAACAAACAGCTGGAGAATCTGCACACCACCAAGCAGTGACTGAAGCTACAACTACGACTTTGACTACGACAGTTATTGAGCCGCCTTTGTCCACCGAACAAGTAATGCTGGCAAAAGTTGCCGCCACAAAATCAATGTTTGAAGCGAAATCAATGCCATCACGGCAAATGGGTAATGAACCTCATGTTACCAAAGTACCAGCAATAGATAAAGCCCAGCCAAGCAAAGCAAAGCCAACTCAGAGCCATGTTGTTGCTACTGTTGCTCCTGCCGCTGGTGGTGCCGGTGGTGCATTCAAGCAGCAACAACCGCAACCAGCAGCACAGCAACAACATCAGCAACCTGAGGTTGTTGTTTGCGCTCCACCCATAACGATTGTCAATCCAGATGAGTTACCGAAACCCAATACAGTTAAAAACCTTTCTAGTTGCTTTCAGCAAGCCGATGCCTCAGCTTCTGGCGCTGGTGGTAAATTGATATCGCCCAAGCCATTGGCGGCTCGTTCACGCATACCTCAAGCCACGCCACCGCAATCCCCAATTACAGTTAAGCGTAACATCGCAGAGAAATCAACGGCAACGACAACGGTGGCAACAAATGGTTCATTGCATCCGTTAGATGAAAACAAGAAACTATCGTTGATCTCTTCCTCATCATCTTCGACGGCTTCCACAGTAATTGAGGTCAATAAAACCTTGTCGGTGATGTCAAATTCCTCAACGCAATCGAGCGAGTCGAGGGAATCGGCCATATTGCCACCCACAATAGTGCAGACCAATGCCCAAATACACAATGAGCCCCAGAAGGAGGAGGAGAAATTGCCAGAATCGAAGACCACACTGGCAAATGAGAAGGACCTTAAGCAGGTAGCCTCAAAGGAAACAACAGTCAAGGCCCTAGATAAGCCCACACCTCCTGCCAGGCAGCAAGTAGAACAGCAGAAGAAATCTTTTGACAATCAAACCATACTGGTAGGCCAGCCAGCCAAGGCCAGCCAAGAGGAGTTAGTAAGGGCTGACAAACCTGAAACTCCCAAATCCAATGACTCTGCTGCGGTACCAAAAACCCCCGAAGATATTGATATGATAGCCTTAATGCAGGATTTCCTTAAAACTGAGAAACAATTCTCCGAAACCTGTGAAACGAATCCCTTGGCAAAACTCAACCCTCCTTTCGCCTCAAAACTGGAGCCTTTGAAGATGATTGATGATATAGAGGATCCCGAGGAAGAGGCATACGCTCCCACTTCTCCACAAGCCGCAAATAAAATTCCCATAACTTGCAACTCAAATCAATCCTCGGATCAAGTTGATGCCAGTGTGCAATATGCAAAGGTCTCACCTGGCATGATTATACCACAAACGAAAAAACCTCCTTTGACCATTGATGTTAGCCAAAGTCAAGAGAAAAATTCTTCAAAAACCCCACAAACTCCCATCTCTCCCATTTCACCCACCTCGCCAGCCTCACAGCTTTTTAGGACCACCAAACCTTTGGTGGTGTCCACACTTTATGAGAAATATTTGCATGATGATAAAAAGTCTCCCACAGATCTCCAAGCTCCCAGCAATATGAGATCTAATATTTCTAGTGGCAAACCCCAGGAGAAATCAACACCCCCTCCTGCCATTGTCACACCAGCAGATATGCCTCATTTGGTTGAATGTTCTGCCAATGAGTCCTCACTTTATAAGTTGGCCTCTTCGGCACCCCATTCTCCCATCAGCTCCCCCTCCTCCCCTCGTGGCAACCAAGACAATTCGGAGGATCTTGATTCGGCCCTATGTTCCAGTATTTTAACCTCCATGGCTGCCACTCCCGACTTTGTGAACTTCAATCGTCAACACACTGTGGAGGAGGAAGTCTGTCAGAAAATTGATGTCAACGAGTTGCCGGAGGACAAGCAAATACCCATTACCGCCTATAAGGAAATCTCCAAATCAGATATCAAACAGGCCCAGGGTGCCTCCAAAGTTATTTGCAAAATGCAAGATGCTGCAGCCACACCTAGTGCAGTTGAAGAGGAATTGTGTCAGAAGGTGGATGTGCATAGTTTGCCCGATGACAAACATCAATACAAGACTGCCTTTAAGGCGGTCTCTCCCTCGGAGATAAAAAAATGTGATAATATGTTCAGCACCTTTAGCAGTCCACCCCATTCTCCCATAACCGAAGCACGGGCAGCTCACTCCAAGGCCCTAATAGAGACCTGTGAAAAAATCATAGCCGAAGAAAGGGAAGTTAATAATCAATTGAAATCCACCTTACCCTCCCTGTCGCCCAAGACCACTCCTGTCTTGCAGAAAAAGTCGAAAATTCCCAAACCCCTACCCAATTGTTGTCTCACCACCGAATCCATGAATGAGGCTGACCTTAAGGATAAACCCACGGCAGTGAGCCGTCAATCTCAACCTTCTTCCCCCAAAGATGATGCTGTGATAGCCCGCATGCATGTGGTGGAGACCCAAATCAAGGTGACCACTACCACTCCACCCACCTCACCGAAAATTACAACGGCCCCCAAGCCGCAGGCCTCTCCTAATTTGGGCAAGAAAACTAAAAATATTTTCGATTTTATAAAGAAAAACTTTGGGGTGGGTCAGCACAAACCAGAAGAGGAACAAATCGAGGCCACAAAGCCAGTGGTGGAAGCTACAGCCTCCCCTACAACAGAAGCCAAGGCTTTGGTCTTAAGCGAAAAGGATTTGCAAACCTACAATCAAGTCAAATTCGATGAGATACACAATGTGGATAATTCCAAATTCTATTTGCCAGCAGATGATGTAGCTCCCCCTCCTCTACCCAAGACCCCAGCTCCGGTGAATATTGAAATAACCCGCAAGATAATCACCGATGAAATTCTAGAGGATGGCAAAACCGAAATGGAGTTGACCAGCGAGATTGATGCTTTGCTGGATGTGGAATTGAGTAAATTGAATCATGAAATTGAGGAACTGGATAAGGCGGCGGATGCTACGAAGTAGGGGGTATACCAACTCCTGTTAGGAGAGAGACGTAGAGAGAGATATGAAAGTCACACTAGGCAAATACTTTGGAAATGTGTTAATTTGTGGTGAAGTTGGTTTTTTTTTAAATTTTCTTAAAAAAAAGAATTAGGCAGAGCTCATGGCTTTAAAAAAGGATTAAATGTTGGGTTAATTTGCTGATTTTGGGAAGATAGTCCAAATAAAAGATCTAACTTGGAGAAGCGTTCATTTTTAACCCAATAGCAAACCAATCCAGACAACCATTTTTCAAAAAAAAAATTGTTTTTGATTATTAGAAACGTAACGTACAGAACTGTAATTAAGGAAATTACATTTCCGTGTTTTAATAGAGAATTTAAACAATGATAATTTGGGAATAATTTTTGCCACATACTGCTTCTGATTATTGGAAACGTAACGTAACGGAAAATTACCTTTTCAAAACCAGAAACAGACAACCATTTTTTCAAAAAAAAACCAAATCTACATTTCCGGAGTTTAGAAGAGATCCAAAAATGACAATTTCTTATGATTATTAAAAACGTAACGTACAGTACTGAAATTACGAAAAATTATATTTCCGGGTTTTAGTAGAGAATCCAAAAATGGTAATTTGGGAATAATTTTTGCCATCTATTTCTTGTGATTATTGGAAACGTAACGTAACGCAAAATTACATTTTCTGGTTTTTAGTAGAGAATCCAAAAATGGTCATTTGAATATAATTTATGCCATCAATTTCTTATGATTGTTAGAAACGTTACGTACAGTACTGTAACTTGGAGAAGCGTTAATTTTAAACTTAATAGCAAACCAAACAGAACCAGCCAACCATTTTTTTTTCAAAAAAAATCGAAAAATACATTTCCTGGTTTTAGTAGAGAATCCAAAGATGGTGATTTGGGAATAATTTATGCCACCAATATCTAATGATTGTTAGAAACGTTACGTACAGTACGATAATTACGGAAAATTACATTTCCGGGTTTCAGTAGAGAATCTAAATAATAATTTTTGCCATATATTTCTTGTGATTATTGGAAACATAACGTCACGGAAAAGTACATTTCCAAACCAGAACCACACAACCATTTTTTCAAAAACAAAACGAAATTTACATTTCCTGGGTTTAGGAGAGTATCCAAAAATGACAATTTCTTATGCTTATTAGAAACGTAACATATAGTACTGTAATTACGGAATATGACATTTCCGCATTTAAGTAGAGAATCCAAAAATGGTAATTTGGAAATAATTTTTCCCATCTATTTCTTGTGATTATTGGAAACGTAACGTAACGCAAAATTAAATTTCGGGGTTTTTAGTAGAGAATTCAAAAATGGTCATTTGAGTATAATGTATGCCAATAATTATTTATGATTATTAGAAACATAACGTACAGTACTGTAACTTAAAGAAGCGTTCATTTTTAACTTAATAGCGAACCAAATCAGAACCAGATAGCCAAAAAAATTGAAAATTACGGAAAATGACTTTTGCCGGTTTAAGTAGAGATTCCAAAAATGCTTATATGGGAATTATTTATTCCATCAATTTCTTATGATTATAAGAAACGTAACGTACAGTAATTGCGGAATATGACATTTCCGCATTTAAGTAGAGAATCCAAAAATGGTAATTTGGAAATAATTTTTGCCATCTATTTCTTGTGATTATTATTATTATTGAGTATAATGTATGCCAATAATTATTTATGATTATTAGAAACATAACGTACAGTACTGTAACTTAAAGAAGCGTTCATTTTTAACTTAATAGCGAACCAAAACAGAACCAGATAGCTATTTTCTCAAAAAAAAAAAAAATTAAATAACGGAAAATGACTTTTGGCGGTTTAAGTAGAAGTTCCAAAAATGCTTATATGGGAATTATTTATTTCAACAATTTCTTATGGTTATAAGAAACGTAACGCATAGTACTGTAATTACGAAAAATTACATTTCTGGGTTTTAGTAGAGAATCCAAAAACGGTAATTTGGGATTAATTTTTGCCTGTGATTATTAGAAACGTAATGTAACAGAAATAACAGTTCCGGGTTTAAGCCGAGAGTCCAAAAATGGTCATTTGCGAATAGTTTTTTTTAGGCAAACTTCTCACCTATCAATGAGTGCAGTCCTATTCAAGTTTAAGCTCAATGATAAGGTGCTTGCTTTTTATAGCCGAGTCCGAACGGCATGCCGCAGTGCGACACCTCTTTGAAGAGAATTTTTACATGGCATAGTACCTCACAAATGTTGCCAGCATTAGGAGGGGAAAACCATCGCTGAAAATTTTTTCTAATGGTCTCGCCAGGATTCGAACCCAGGCGTTCAGCGTCATAGGCGGACATGCTAACCTCTGCGCGACGGTGGCTTCCAATTGCAGAATTTTGGGTTCTCATAGGTTTTTAGTAAGTTACGTTACGTTATCACTAATTAGGGTCTTCCTTTAGACACACACCATAGATTCCATGTAAAAAAGTGCCTATTGTTGAAATTTCCCTAACTTCTCTTTAAAAATTTCTGATTATATTGTGGCAATATTAATTCATGATTTTGTTAAAAGTCAATTGGTTTGCTGGGTTATTGGTTCCCAACCAGTTTAGCTGTTTATTTTCCTCGTTTACAGCCTTATATAGGGTATATGCTTGCGTTCTTGTTTTGAAATCATTAAAATAATTGCATAATAATTATTAAACTTGAAATTTTCATATATACAAGAAAATTTACACAAAAATTATATTGGCATACAAAAATAAGAGCAGACAAGCAGAAGGCAGTCAATCGTATGCCCTATAGCGTGTGCGGTGATTGACTTGTAAATGAGAGGTGAGGCTTGCAATCAAACAAATCAGACCACAAAGTAATGAAAACGTCAAGGAACGGCCAATTACTGTGACCATTGGTTGAAAAGAACAATAAAACAAAAGGCTGGCCCTGAAACCCACGCTCTGATTTCTGCTACTCCCCAAACCCTCAGCATATAAAAAAAAAACTTTCCTTACCGCTCCTAGTCTTTTTGGTTAGGGCAATATGCAAACTTGAAAAAAACCCACACTATAGTCGAGCATGGTACTTTGAAAAAAAAAATTTGAAATCAAATCAAAGTTCTAATGTCTGCTAAGACAGCAGTAGAATTTTGTTCCACGCGCTCAACCCTCGTTTGTATTTGCATAGAAAAAGGGAATTTAATTATTGTTATTATTTATTATTTTTATGATGATTTTTTTTTTTTTTGCCCAACTGAAGTCTTAGCAACAGTCTGCTACTCCTTACGTTTAATAATCGGCTTACAAGTCGTCTACATGTTAATTTCCAATTATTCGCGAATATCAATGTCCATGTCATGCAGAAATGCAAATGCCGTTTGATTGATAAGAGGAAATAATTGAACGGAAAAAAAATCCAAACCTACATTTTATTCTCAAATTTGCATATTTTTCCCCATTGTGAAATATGTGTTTTTTTGAAAAAAAAAAAAACAAAAATCCAACAGCAATGTTTTTTTCTTTTTTAGTTATTTTTTTTATTAAATATTATTTATATGTTATATATTTTTTTAAAACTTATGTATATTTCTTTTTTAAAACATTTATAAATTGTTTATAAAACAAAAAAACACACACACATAAATAAAAACAAATGAACTCTACCATACCAAACAAGAAAAACCTATAAAATGATGAAACAAACAAATATATGAGTAATGAATTTTATAATGAAAACCCCAAATCTTCCAAATGTTGTTTTCTTTTTCGCTCCTTATGAAACCAACAATCCAACTCACCTGAAAACAAACAACATTTTCACCTCAAAAACTCTTACAAATCACACAAACATTTTTCATTCATAACACCTTATCATTCATATTTGGAAATTTTTCAAAAGCATTTCATTTAACAATTCATTACTGTTTTATGTGTTTTTTTTATTACTAAAAAATCAATCGCTTGCCTTATTAACAAGCTTTGCTTTTGTGTTCCTAGTCCCTATGACCTAATGATGGAAACTTGGTGAACTGCTGCGCCGCTCCGCAGCGCCTTCTTTAACTCTCTAATATCTTTTTAGGGTTACGCGGATTTCGAATTCGTGCCATTGTAGCCTATGACGCTGAACGCGTTCGAATCCTGGCGAGAACATCGGACAAAGCGGTGTTTATCCCCTCTTAATGTTGGCGAGGTACCATGCCATACATGGTCATTTAAAAAATGTTGCCCAAAGAGGTGTCGCACTCCGGGACGCCGTTCGGACTCGGCTATAAAAAAGGTCCTTTGAATCGTAAAACGCTCAGTGATGTGTGAGAATTTGTCCCTTCTCGGTTCCTGGTGGTAATGTTCTTCCTTAGGGTAAGGTTCACATTAGGGGAGGGATGGCTCCTCAGATATTTCGACTCAAATATGGATATCAAATTCGTTATTTATTCCCAACTGAAATGAAGCACAGTTTAGGGGGTGCTTTAGGGCGTACCTCAAAACACTTTGCTCCAAAATTGCATATCAAATTCGTTTTCTACTCTCAAATACCTTTCATTTGAGTCCCATATTGTCATAATGGGTCAAATAACCCATTTGCTGATCTTTAGGGGGAAAAGCGCCACTCAGACTTGAACGTAAATTTTAATGTCATATTCGTAATCTACTCCCAAATACCTTTCATTTGAGTCCCATATAGCCATGGTCGGCTAATATGCCCATTTGAGGGTATTTGGGGGTGGGCGACCTCCCATTACTTGGACCTAATGTTTTATGCCATATTTGTAATCTACTACCTAATACTTTTGATTTGAATCCCATATTGACATGAACTTCGAATATATCTGTTTAGAGACGTTTTGGAGTTGGGGCGGACCGCTGAGTACTTGGACCCAAATTTTAATACCATATTCGTTTTCTGGTCTCCAATACCTTTCATTTGATATTTTTATTGTGCCCATCGAATCACTTTCGGATATGGGTGGCGTGTTTGGCGTAAGGGGGAGGAAAATTATATATCGCCTATGTTTCCTTCCAGACAAACGTACACAATCTATGAACATTTTCAGAAAATCGGTTCAGCCAAGTATCATATAGTCATAATGGGTCTAATGGCGTTTTTGAGGGGTGCTGTGACCCCCTATACTTCAATCTGATTTTGTATGCCAGATTCGAAATCTACTCCCCAATACCTTTCATTTGAGCCCCATATTGAAATGAACGTCCAATATGTCTGTTTGGGGGAGTTTTGGGGTTGAGGAGGCCCGATGGGTACTTAGACTCAAATTTTAAATATGACATTTGTTTTCTACTCTCCAATAGCTTTCATTTGATACCTATATTGCCCCGATAGGTTCACTTTTGATTTTGGGTTGTGCTTTTGGCATAAGGGGGAGGGTCCGTCCCCCTTCAGATGCCGAAAAATTATATAGCCTATGTTTCCTTCCACCAAACTACACAATATGGGAAAATTTCAAGAATATGGTTTCTGCCGTTTTTCAGTCTATACGGAACAAACGAACCGAGTCCCATATATCCGTGATTGGCTAATGTGCCCATTTGGGCGTTTTTGTGGAGGTGAGGTGATCCTCTATACTTCGACATGAATTTGTATGCCAGATTCGTTATCTACTCCCGCATACTTTTCATTTGATACCCATATTGTCCTTATGGGTCCACTTTTGATTTTGGGCGGTGTTTTTGGGGTAACGGTGGAGGGTCTGTCCCCTTCCGTTATCAATAAATTGTAAAGCCTATTCCTACTTTCTGACCATATTCGTAATCTACTCCTGAATACCTTTCATTTGAGTCCCATATTGTCATGATCGTCAAATAAACCTATTTTAAGGGGTTTTGGGGCTGAGGCGGCCCCCAGGTACTTGGACCCAATTTTTATTATGAAATTCGTACTCTTCTCTTGAATACCTTTCATTTGATACCTATATTGTCCCGATCGGTCCTCTTTATTTTTTGGGTAGTACTTTTGGGGTAAGGGGGAGGGTCCGCCCCCCTTCTGATACCGAAAAATTATATAGCCTATGTTTCCCTCCAGACCAACCTACACAATATGCGAAAATTTCGAGAAAATCGGTTGTGCCGTTTTTCAGTCTATACGGAACAAACAAACCGAGTTCCATATATCCATGATTGGCTAATGTGCCCATTTTGGGCGTTTTAGTCCAATCGCAGCTATCCTTGAAATGCATCCTTGAAATGTATCAGGTAGTACCTATAGCGGGATACATATATATTTTAAGGAGCGAAATGAAAACACATCCGCTCTCTTTTTTTCTCCCGGCACCTAAGTTCATTTATGGAAATATTTAGCAGAATGGATGGTGGTTGGTTTAGGCCCACATCAGTCCATATTTGGATTTAGCTGCCATATAGACCGATCTCTCGATTTAAGGTTTTGAGCCCATAAAAAGCGCATTTATTGTCCGATATCGCCGAAATTTGGGATAGTGAGTTGTGCTAGGGCTTTCGACATTTTTCTGCAATTTGCCCCACATCAGTCCATATTTGGATTTAACTGCTATATAGACCGATCTCTCGATTTAAGGTTAGGAACCCATAAAGGCGCATTTATAGTCCGATGTCGCCGAAATTTGGGACAGTGAGTTGTGTTAGGCCCTTCAACATTTTTCTGCAGTTTGGCCTTGATCGTTCCAGATTCGAATATAGCTGCCACTCCAGGTGCAGATCCGCAAATAATGGTCCTATTTATACCCTCCACCATAGGACATACTAATCTCGTCATTCTGCCACCTAACTCATCACTGATGCTCTCCTCTCGAAAATCGCTGACTGCCAGCGGCCGCATTTGCAGCTACTCCGCATAAAAACGGAGTTTTCCACCATACGCAACCTGTGGACGCGCCCGGTAGCTTTCAGCTAGGCTTCCCGTGCTAACGATGGACACCACACAAGTCGGAGCTCAAAGTTCCAGCCTGTGGGGTGCTCATAGTTACCACGTGTCAGCCGGGGTCTCAATGATAGTAGTGTTCGTTCATTGAGACCCCGGCCGAGACGTGATAACTATGAGCACCCCACAGGCTGGAACTTTGAGCTCCGACTTGTGTGGTATCCGTCGTTACCACGGGAAGCTTAACTGAAAGTACCGGGCTCGTCCACAGGTTGCGTATGGTGGAAAGCTTCGTTTTTATGCGGAGTAGTTGCAAATGCGGCCGCGGGCAGTCAGCGGTTTTCGAGAGGAGAGTCTCAGTGAGCAGTTAGGTGGCACTGGCTCTTAATAAATTACTTTTTCTAGTCGTGTTCGAACGACGTGCCGCAGTGCGATATCTCTTTGAAGAGAAGTTTTTTGCCAAATGTTGCCAGGCTTAGGCGTGGAACACCACAGCTGAAAAATGTTTACTGATGGTCTTGCCACGATTGGTATCCAGGCGTTTAGCGTCATAGGCGGACATGGTAACCCCTGCGCTACGCTGGCCTCCTTAGGGATTATTTTTGAAAATCGGAATATTGAGATGTATTAGACTCCTTATTGATACTCATGCCTAGGTGTTTATGTTTCTTCCAGTACCTCCCTATCATAATCAGCCTTAATTTTGCATTTTTATATTTTTATTTTTATTTTTATTTTTCTCTGTCGTTTTAACAAGCGTAATTGATTAATTTTTCGATTATTATTATCAAGGGAAAATTCTTACTTGTTCGCCGTTCGATGACATAATCATTATATGACAAGCAATGATTAATAGATTTGTATGACACTTAATCAAATTAACACAATTTCATGAATTTCATGGTTAGGAATATAGAAACACAAATGATAACAGTTGATAATAATTCAAGATTTAAAGAATTAGTGAGTCTGCTAAGGGAAATAGATTTTTTTTGGTACTTAGTATAATCAAATGAGGAATTTGAAGCTTAGATTTCAAGCAGTGCTAGATTGCATACTGCAATCTTAATAAATTTGAACCCGTCTGCTACGCAGACGATGTTCTAATAGTTCTAAGGGGTAAGGGTCCAATCGAGCTATGCAGAAGGGCCGAAAGGGTCTTGCATATGGCATAAGACTGGGCTAGACCCAGAGGTCTCAATGTTAACCCAGGGAAGACTGAAAAATATCGTTCACGAGGAAGACAAAGGTGGGCCAATTGAATGCACCACGTTTCCTCAATAAGACGATTTTGATATCTGACAAAACGTCAAATACTTAGGTGTGATCTTAAACAGGAAACTGAGTTGGAAGTGTCACATTCAGGAGCGTACTGAGATGGCTCCTAGATGTTAGGCACTATGTAGACGGGCTGTAGCCTCGGAATGGGGCCTGAATCCTAGGATAGTCCAATGGCCCTACAGGAGCGTGATTAGACCAATACTTACTTACGCCTCAGTAGTTTGGTGGACTGCTATGGAGAAAAAGTGCAACATAAGGACCATACAACAGGTTCAGAGAAAATGTTGTCTTGGCTGCCATCGGCACAGTCTTGGATTGACGGAACCCTAGTATTGCCATCTGAAAGATCATGTTACACGGATGGATCAAAGCTAGAGGACAGAATGGACCTGGGGGTTTACATTGAGAACCCAGGGACTGAGATCGGTTTCAGACTGCCTGATCATAATACGATGCTGCAGGCGTAGATTCGGGCGATCACAGAATGCGTTAGGTGTTGTGGTGCTAATGTGACGACGTCGAGAGTGAAAATCTTTACAGACAGTAAAGTGGTCATAAGGGCAATAACAACCAGGACGATAAGCTCACAAACAGTCTTGCAGTGTAAGAAGGGGATTAACACCTTCTCTGAGGATGAGAAAATCCGCATCATTTGGGTGCCGGGCCATAACGGAGTAAGGGGAAACGAAAGGGCAGACGACTTGGTTGGTTAACCCGAAGCTTTTCGGGCCGACGCAGTCCGGGTTAAGGGAGTGGGCGACGAATACACAATGGGCCGATTACTGGTTTAGGTTTATGTCCATAGTGGCATGGGGCGGACTAATATCGGACTAATAATAAAATTGACTCAAGAAGTTAAATCGGGAGATTGGTTCATATGGAAGATATATCAGGTCATAGACCGAGATGAACCATACTCCACTTTTTTCTATATTAAACTTAAATATACTTCTGTGCAAAATTGTAGAGCTCTATTGTAACTCTAACTATATTTGTCCAACGAATACTTAGCCCCAAAGTAAATAGTCTAGTAGCATCAAATCGCGCGAACGAGGCGCCCAATAGAATGGGCCATTCATGAGATAACACGCTTATCAAAGGTACTCTTCAAAAATTCGATTGTAACGTGTGTTGTGTGACTTGTGGCATCGCCCTGTTTAAACCATAATTTTTCCAGGTCCATATTTTCCAATTCTGGACAAAACTAATCAGTAAGCATGATGCGGTAGCGTTGTCCATGGACGATAACCTGATGATTGTCATCATCGATGAAGAAGTGCGGCCCAATGTCGCCGCCGGCGTGCAAACCGCACCAAACTGTTATTATTAAGAATAAAGTGTTGATTCGTGAAGCATATGTGGATTTTCATTAGTGTAGGTCGGTTGGGATTGTAAATGGATCAAATCGGTCCATGTTTTGAAATAGCTGCCATATAAATCGATCTGGGGTCTTGACTTCTTGAGCCTCTAGAGGGCGCAATTCTCGTCCGATTTGACTAAAATTTTTCACATCGTAGTTTGGTATCACTTCCAACAAATGCGCTAAGTATGCTTCAAATCGGTCCATGTTTTGATATAGCTGCCATATAAACCGATCTGGGGTCTTGACTTCTTAAGCCTCTAGAGTTCGCAATTCTCGTCCGATTTGAATGACATTTTGCACGTCGTGGTTTGGTATCACTTCCAATAGCTGCGCTAAGTATGGTTCAAATCGGTCCATAACCTGATATAGCTGCCATATAAACCGATCTGGGGTTTTGACTTCTTGAGCCTCTATAGGGCTCAATTCTCGTCCGATTTGAATGAAATTTGGCATGACATGTTTTGTTATAACTTCCAACAACTGTGCTAAGTATGCTTCAAATCGGTCCATGTTTTGATATAGATGTCATATAAACCGATCTTGGGTCTTGATTTCTTGAGCCTCTAGAGGGCGCAATTCTTATCCGATTTGAATGAAATTTTGCATGAGGTGTTTTGTTATGACTTGCAATAACTGTGTTAAGTACGATTCAAATCGGTTCATAATCTGGTATAGCTGACATATAAACCGATCTGGGGTTTTGACTTCTTGAGTCTCTAGAGAGCGCAATTCTTATCTGATTTGGCAGAAATTTTGTACAACGGCTTCTCTCATGACCTTTAACATGCGTGTTCAATATGGTCTGAATCAATCAATAGCTTGATACAGCTCCCATATAAACCGATGTCCCAATTTTGCTTCTTGAACCCCATAGAAGGCGCAATTCTTAACCGAATGAACTGAAATATTACACAATGACTTCTGCAATGTTCAGCATTCAATTATGGTCCGAATCGGACTTTAACTCGTTTTTTTTTTTGTTTGTTGATGTTGTGTTATTAATCATTGCCAACAGCATATTAACAGCATTTAATTAATTAATTGAATTCATAAATAAAATAGGAAAATAATTTCAGTTTTATTGTGTTTTATGTTTGTTTTTATGTTCTATGTCATAACATTTCACATGTGATGAATCTGCATCTATCATGGTATACTTTTTTTTGAAACACTATATTCGTATGTTCAAATAATCAAAACTTGTTACACCAAATACTCGTACACTTGAAACCATTTGTCTGAATATTGAGTCTGGTTTTATCTCTACACTTCTTTCTTGCCACCAAATAGGAAGAGCTCGCGTTGTCCTGCTTTTGATCTCCCCTATAAGAAGAACCCCTTTGGCAGTTTTTTAAAATCCCATTCCCTTTCTCCCCCAAAAACCCTGAAATTTAAACTGTTTCACAACAAATTTAAAACATTTGCTTTAACTTTTCATATGATATGTTGATGTTGAAACATTTATTATAATAATCAAATAATTCTTTTTTCTCTCTATATTGTTTTAATATCGCTCCCTAAAAAAAAAAAATTATCAAAAAACAGTTTAAATTTAAAAATTTCTGCCCACAATTGCTTTTGCGTCATGCTAATCAAGGTAAGCCTGAAAATAAAAATGATGATGATAATGATGTTGATGTTGAAGATGATGATGATGATGATTATGCTGATTATTTATTTCCTATAGAAATGACATACATTTGAATGATTTTTCAGTTTTTAAAGGTTCAGTTTGTTGTTTTATATCCGATTATAAATTTTGAATGAGTTTTTATTGCAAAAGTTTGTATTTTTTTCTATCTGATTGTAAATATTTTTTTCTAATTTGATGTCGAATGTGCTTGTGATGTAAATGATACCCTAAATGATTACTAATAAATTAAATCCCAATCATACGGTTCGTAATATGATGCCAGAGGCTTTTCATACCAGACTTGGCAGGAACTCACAATCGTTTGTAATTGATTGGCTAGTTGACCGGACCTTGCATTACCGAAAAATTCATTTTTCACCCGAACCATTCGTATATGGAATCGACTTCCGTCTAATGTCTTTCCCACCAACTTTGACGTTCCCTCGTTCCCCTCTCCAAACCTTAACTTTCCTTAAAGCCAACGGACCATAATTGAACTGAATGTTGAAGACCATAGTAGAAGTCATTGTGTAAAATTTCAGCCAAATCGAATAATAATTGCGCTCTTTTAGGGGCTCAAGAACTAATAGGGAGATCGGTTTATAGGGGAGCTGCATCAGGCTATAGACCGATTCAGACCTTATTTGACACGTATGTTGAAGGTCATGAGAGAAGCCATTGTATAAAATTTCAGCCAAGTAGGATAATAATTGCGCCCTCTAGAGGCTCAAGAAGTCAAGATCCCAGATTGGTTTATGTGGCAGCTATATCTGATTATGGACGGATTTGAACCATATTTACGTCATGCTAAATTTCAGCCAAATCGGATAAGGATTGCGCCCTCTAGTGGCTCAAGAAATCAAGGTTCTAGATCGGTTTATATGGCAGCTATATGAGGTTATGGACCAATTTGAACCATACTAAGCACAGTTTTTGGAAGTCGCAACGAAACCCATCATGCAAAATTTCCGCTTCATCGAATAGGAATTGCACCCTCTAGTGGCGCAAGAAGTCAAGGTTCAAGATCGGTTAATATGACAGCTATATCAGGTTATGAACTGAATTCAACCATACATAGCACAGTTGTTGGAAATCGCAACGAAACACATCATGCAAAGTTTCCGCTTCATCGGATAGGAATAGCGCCCTCTAGAGGCCCAAGAAGTCAAGACCCCAGATCTGTTTATATGACAGCTATATCAGGTTATAAACCGATTTGAACCATACTTGGCACAGTTGTTGGATATCATAACAAAATACGTCGTGCAAAATTTCAATCCAATCGGATAAGAATTGCTACTCTAGAGGCTCAAGATCGGTTTATAAGACAGCTATATCAGGTTATGAATCGAATTCAACCATACTTAGAGCAGTTGTTGGAAATCATAACAAAACACCTCATGGAAAATTTCAGCTACATCGGATAGGAATTGCGCCCTCTAGAGGCCGAAGAAGTCAAGACCCCAGATCTGTTTATATGACAGCTATATCAAAACACCGATATGGCCCATTTAGAATCCCAACCGACCTACACTAATAAGAAATATTTGTGCAAAATTTCAAGCGGCTAGCTTTACTCGTTCTCACACGGAAAAATTGTTTACTATTGTAGTTATACCCACCACCGAAGTTTGGGGGTATATTAATTTTGTCATTCCGTTGGCAACACATCGAAATATCCATTTCCGACCCTATAAAGTATAAAAATCTAAGACGATCTAGCCATGTCCGTCCGTCTGTCTATTGAAATCACGCTACATTCTTTAAAAATAGAGATATTAAGCTGAAACTTTGCACAGATTCTTTTTTTGTCTATAAGCAGGCTAAGTTCGAAGATGGGCTATATCGGACTATATCTTCATATAGCCCTCATATAGACGATCCTCCGATTTAGGGTCTTAGGACTATAAAAGCCATATTTATTATCCGATTTTGCTGAAGTTTGGCACAGTGAGTTGTCTTAGGCCCTTCCACATCGTTCTTCAATTTGGCCTTGATCGGTTCAGATTTGGATATAGCTGCCATATAGACCGATTTCTCGATTTAAGGTTTTGGGCCCATAAAATGCGCATTTATTGTTCGATGTCGCCGAAACTTGGGACAGTGAAATAAGTTAAGCCCCTTGATATACTTCTGCAATATCGCACAGATCGGTCCAGATTTGGATATAGCTGCCATATAGACCGATATCTCGGTTTTAGGCTTTAAGGCCATAAAAGGCGCATTTAATGTCCGATGTCGCTAAAATTTGGAACAGTGAATTGTGTTGGGCCCTTCCAAAGCCTTCTTCAATTTGGCCCTGATCGGTCCAGATTTGAATATAGCTGCCATATAGACCGATTTCTCGATTTAAGGTTTTGGGCCCATAAAAGGCGCATTTATTGTCCCATGTCGCCGAAATTTGGGACAGTGGAATAAGTTAAGCCCCTTGATATACTTCTGCAATATCGCACAGATCGGTCCAGATTTGGATATAGCTGCCATATAGACCGATCTCTCGATTTAAGGTTTTGGGCCCATAAAAGGCGCATTTAATGTCCGATGTCGCTAAAATTTGGAACAGTGAATTGTGTTGGGCCCTTCGAAAGCCTTCTTCAATTTGGGCCAGATCAGTCCAGACTTGGGTATATCTGCCATATAGATTGGTATCTCAATTTAAGTTTTTGGGGCCATAAAAGGCGCATTTATTGTCCGATTTCGCCGAAATTTGGGACAGTGAGTTGTGTTAGGCTCTTCGACATTTTTCTGCAACTTGGCTCGAATCGATCCTGATTTGGATAAAGTTGCCATATAGACCGATATCTCGATGTAAATTCATGGCCCCATAAAAGGCGCATTTATAATCCGATTTCATTGCAATTTGACGCTGTGGCTTATGTTAGGCTTTTTTTAGATAAAGCTCCTTAAAAATCAATATTTTGTTATGCACAATTGAACAATTTCTGGTACTTATGAGTATTTGGTACAAATCGGAACAAATTTCGATATATAGCTGCTATGGGGCATGGGGTATTCAATTTTCACCGGATTTTGAAGAAAGGTGGTTTACTTATATACCAGGGGTGGTGGGTATCTAAAGTTCGCCTCGACCGCCTTTTTACTTGTTTTTTTTTTTTTCTTTTTTTTCTTTCACTGTGCGTTGGGGTATTTCCCATGTCACTGCCCAGCTTTTGCGACAGAAAAACTCCAGCACTTAGGTGGGGACACGATACTGGACTTGAAACAACTTAGGGATAGGGAATGACAAACATTAAGGGATTTTCTGAGAAGCAAATAATTCCTGGATCAGATTTTTTGAGATTAATTTTTTGGTATTTATAAAGCCCAACAAGATGATCACTGGCTTAGGTGTATAGTAGAGTGTCCCAAACAATAAAAAGTATTTTTTTTCTTTTGATCCCAATAAGCAAAATTTGAAGTATTATGGTGATCGAATAACGATAAACCCTGCCCTGTTTGACCTCCAAAGTTGGATGTAGTATTTTCTTAGGAAACCAGTTGGGGATTATATGTCTTATCATGAAATATGTAAGCATAGCTGCATGGAATTTATGGTTGGAACATCAACTGAACCCTGTGCCACTGCTCTAGAGCTGGCAAACTATCGATAATTGTAACATTCGATATTTCCGATATTTCTTATGATAAATATAGGGCCCCCAGGCGGTAGCCGAGTTGGTAGCGTGCTTGGATTACCAGTGCAGGGGTCGTGGGTTAGATTCCCGCCAGAAGCCTTGGAGTGTCGCTACTGTATTAAAGCAATGGACTTCAAACTGTCTAAGTGACTCTGTAAAGGACTGACACTCTTACCTATCCTGACCTATGATAAATATCGTATGGTATAGAATCGATAGTAATCATCGATCAGGAGATCAGTAGCCGAGTTCGTTGCGTGCTTGGACTACCAGTGCAGGGGTCGTGGGTTCGATTCCTGTCAGAAGCCTTGGTCTGTCGCTACGGTGTTATCGCAATGGACTTCAAACCGTCTAAGTGAGTCTGTAAAGGACTTCCACTCTTACCTAACCTAACCTATGATAAATATCGTATGGTATAGAATCGATAGTATTCATCGATCAGGAGATCGATTTATATAGAAGCAATATCAAACTACAGACCGAAAAAAAAACAAAATTTAATAAAGTCAGTTGGAAGTTCTGAGAGAAATCGTTGTTAAAAAATTTTGCCTAACCTGATGAAAATAGCGCCCTCTATAGGCGTAATGTATCCTAAAGGATACATTCAGTGTGGGATCGACTATTTTTGTTCAATTTTGCGAAATATTTAACTTTGCCATTAGTATCGATGGAAAAAAATATCAATCGATATTCAGACAAAAAATAAGTTATCGATCGTATCGATAATGTCATCGATATTTCGCCAGCTCTACACTACTGTGTTTGTGATGAAATGTATGGTTTGACTCGGAACCTTTTCTTGATTCGGCTAAACCATGTCCGTCTGTCCGTATATCTTTTCTGTACTGACAATCCTTCTGTCGCTTTTCTGTTATTATGGTGGTTATCGCATTTGCTATCCAAATATCACGAAATTGCCACATATCACTTATTTAGCCCTAAAGCCAAGCGCTACGAGTTTTGACAAAAATCGGTTCAGATTAAGATATAGCTCCCATATATATGATTTTCTCGATTTACACTTACAAGAAGTTAGAATTTTTAATCAATTTTCCTAAGACAACCTATTTTGGGATATTATTTGTCTCCTCTTCGTCGTGAAAGGGAACTCTTATCTGTTTTTTTTTTCTCTCAGCTACCATTAATAAAAAAAAAATATCAGATTTTAAAAATCAAACACTACTAGTGACTGCCAAATGAAATTGAATAATGCATACCCCCCTACCCATCCATGGTAATCGAAAATTAAATCAGTGAGGTAACATTTACATCCAATATGCGCCAATTACGCTATACCACCCCAAAATGCATGTGCGTGTACGTTTGTTTTGTAATATGTGATTATTTACATATTCGTTTCTTTTTTAAATGTCTTTTTTGCTACTTGACAAACTATGATTTGTTTTACCGCTACTAGTTTTTTATGCATTTTTCCCCATTTTTTGTTCTGTTAGTGTTTTAAATTCCTTTTTTTCTCTTCTTTCAAATGACCTCTCTGACATGTCTGCTAAAAAGTCTTTACCTAAATGCTATGTAATGTAGGTGTAAATGAAAAAGATAGTCTGTCCCCCACCAGTATATTTTAAACATTTTCCTATTATTGCTTGTTTACTCTTCCCATGATGATTTTTGTTGTTGCTCTTTCGTTTTGTTCTTTAGAGGGAATATTGACAATTTGAACACGTTTGTGGTGCACATTTGTCAGTTACCACTGTTCTATTATGAGTAAATTGAATGAACTACGAATAGTGCTAGTGAGTGGTGCATATTTCATTGCATACTTTTAGGCTTTGTTCATTAAAAGCTTTGTGAATTGAGAGAAGACAAATAACAAAAGTGTTGCCATATGGAAATAATGTGACAAAAATTTAAAGCATAAATTTAAAAATAAATAAAATGAAACAAAATGAAATAAAATAAAACAAAACAAAATAAAGTAAAGTATAGAGAATCATAAAAATTAAAATAAGATACGAAAATAAATAACAAAAATGAAAAGTAGTAAACGCAGTAAAATTAAAAAAAAAAATAATTATTAACCAAAAAAAAAAAAACAAAATAAAATATAAAACATGAAATAAACTTTAGCAAATGCTAAGAAATTAAAGGGAAATGAAAAAATACCTATCACTAAAAATTAAAAAAAAATCGAAAATATTAAAAAATTATTCATCATTTATCTCTGTACTTTTTATATATATATTTTTTTTTCAATTTAAATATTTCATATGACCACAAAATATGAACTTGAGCAGTCATTCGAATTATTTTATACCCTCCACCATAGGATGGGGGCATACTAATTTCGTCATTCTGTTTGTAACTCCTCGAAATATTTGTCTAAGACCCCATAAAGTATATATATTCTTGATCGTTATGACATTTTAAGTCGAACTAACCATGTCCGTCCGTCTGTCCGTCCGTCTGTCTGTCGAAAGCACTCTAACTCTCGGAGCAGTAAAGCTAGCAGCTTAAAATTTTGCACAAATACTTCTTATTAGTGTAGGTCGGTTGGGATTGTAAATGGGCTATATTGGTCCACGTTTTGATATAGCTGCCATATAAACCGATCTGGGATCTTGACTTCTTGAGCCTCTAGAGGGCGCAATTCCCATCCGATTTGGCTGAAATATGACTTCCAACAACTGTTCGGAATATGGTTGAAATCGGTCTATAACCTGACATAACTGTCATATAAACCGTTCTGGGGTCTTCAATTCTGGAGCCCCTAGAGGTCGCAATTCCCATCCGATTCAGCTGAAGTTTTGCATGACATGTTTCGTTATAACTTCCAACAACTGTGTTAAGAATAATTCAAATCGGTCCATAACCTGATATAGCTGCCATATAAACCGATTTTGGATCTTGACTTCTTGAGCCACTAGAGGGCGCAATTCACAACCCATATGGCTGAAATTTTGCACGTAATGTTCTTTCTTCTTGACTTCTGGAGCCACTAGAGGGTGCAATTCTTATCCGATTTGGCTGACACTTTGCATGACGTGTTATGTGTTGCGCTAAGTATGGTTGAAATCGGTCCATAACCTGATGGAGCTGCCCTATAAACTTATCTGGGGTCTTGATTTCTTGACTAGAGGGTGCAATTCTTATCCGATTTTGCTCAAATTTAGCATGACGTGTTTTGTTATGGCAAATATGGTTTAAATCGGTCCATAACCTGATATAGGTGCCATATAAACCGATCTGGGATTTTGACTTCTTCAGCCTCTAGAGGGCGTAATTATTTTCCGATTTGGCTGAAATTTTGTACAACAGCTTCTCCCATGACCTTCAACTTACGTGTCATAACCTGATAGAGCTTTCATATAAACTGATCTGGGGTCTTGACTTCTTGAGCCACTAGAGGACGCAATTCCTTTCCGATTTTGCTGAAATTTTGCATAACGCTTTTCGTTATGACTTCCAACAACTGTGGCAAATATGGTTCAGATCGGTTCATAACCTGATATCTAGGATTTTGACTTCTTCAGCCTCTAGAGGGCGCAATTATTTTCCGATTTGGCTGAAATTTTGCATATAGTGTTCTTTTGTGACTTCCAATAAGTGTGCAAGGTATGGTTCAAATCGGCACATAACCTGACATAAGTGCCATGTAACCCGATCTAGGATCTAGAGTTCTTAAGCCTCTAGAGGGCGCATTTCTTATCCGATTTGGCTGAGACTTTGTACAAAGGCTTTTCCCATGACCTTCAACATACGTGTCCAAAATGGTCCGAATCGATCTCCATATATACCGATTTCCCGATTATGCTTCTTGAGCCCCTATAAGGCGCAATTCTTATCCGAGTATCAACCAATGATTTCTACTACGGTCTTCAGTATTCATCGGACTATAACTTGGTATAGCTCCAATAGCATAACAATTCTTATCCATTTTTCTTTGTTTGCCTCAAAAGAGATACCGCGCAAAGAACTCGACAAATGCGATCTATGGTGGGGGGTATATAAGATTCAGCCCCACCGAACTTAGAACGCTCTTACTAGAGTTTTTTTATCTCGATTTGAACTAACATGGTATAGACGTCTGCCTACCTTCTCCCCGCTGGCAACTCTCGATAATACTTACAACCTAAGTCCTCTTGTGTGCTGGTGGTCTTTTGCTCTTTAACCCTTTGGTGACCGTACTTTTAGGGTTTGTTTCTTATCTTGTTTGTATGTGGCAGCTGTTAATACCACATGTAGTTCACTATACCGTCATTTCACTCCTTTTTTCTTTGCACTGCTGTCAACCCTCAATAAAACCAACTGTTGGTAGAAATACACAAATAAATTTTTGCTGTCGATTTTTATTTCTTTCTTCGCCAAATGTATGTTAGATTCTCTTTTGCCTTTTTTTGCCGTTTATCTAACGTCAATATGACCGAAATGCCCATGCTGGCTTTGATGTAATTGTTTTTGCAAAATTTTGTGCCCATTGGCAAATATCTGCGTGTTTAAGACTATCCACCCTTTATCAGTACAATTAGTCAATCAGTCGGTTGTTAGTCGATGTCAACGTTATACGGTTTTTGTTTTTTTTTTTTTTTTTTGAAGTGAAAATAGTGCTAACTTACATTACTGATTAGAGGCAGTTAAAATATTTGAGATAAAATTCAAAGTGCAGTGTATTTATTTTTGTTTTGGACTAAACGTGAAATGGATATAACAAGGGAATCGTTGAAGCCCCAAGAGGTGAGATTTGATAAAGTTTGATAAAGTGTGGCAAAAATTTAGTTCGTAGTAAATTGGGCTTGGAAGTGTCTTCTTGTCATGTGCTAGAAAAGCTAAACTAATGCGGACCGATTTGAACCGTTTTTGATAAAACTCAGCATATATGTTTAAAATTGTAGTTACTTTACATTTATAAGGCTGTATAAATGCAAATCCGGCGATACATATATATGGAAGCTATATCTAAATCTGAACCGATTTGAACCAAAAATAATAGCGTTCGTTGACATGTGCAAAATTTTGCGTGTATCAATCAGCAAGCATCATTCTTCAAAGTCGTATCAGTTTTGCAAGGATTCCAAACTCAGACATGGCCTGATATACCGTTGAACGTATAGGGCTGTCGAAGGCAGCTTTGTAGTCAACGAAAAGACGGTTGGTGGTGATTTGTCCGTCTCGGGTCTTTTACAGGATGTGGCGCAGTGTAAATATCTAGTCTATGGTGGATTTACCAGATCTAAAGCCACACTGAAAAAAAATTTCAGTGACGGTTTTCCCCTGTTCCTTAGTGGAATAATCATGGGCAAAATTTTCAAATTTGCATTTGCAAAGCCACACTGATAGGGCCCAATTATCTTATTGACTTTTAACTTTAATCATTCTCAAAGTAAGCTCGATATTATCTTGTATGTTTGTAGTAGGCACATACCATCTTGTCCCCTTTCTTGTGTACGGGACATAGTATGCCACATAGCGCAGACAAGCTGATGCATACGCTTATCAGCTTATAGCCTCCGATCTTGGACACTTCAGCCGGCAACCCATCGGCTCAGCCGGGCTACTGCTACATGGACCTCCCTTGGACTAGGTGGTACACATTTTGTAACATCATGAAGCATTGGTTCTGCGGTATACTAATAGCCACCATCATCGGATACCAGTAGCTGGGGAAAGTGTTATTTCAATATCATCAGCAGCTGGGGAAAGTGTTATTTCTATATCCTTAGCATACTATCTGTATCAGTTACCAGATTTCCTTCTTTGTCTATGAAGGAGGATGTGCCTGTACCAAAGCAATCGGTTTGGCGTTGAATTCTTGGATACAGTTTCCAGACTTTATTCTCACTCCTGTACAGCTCCATTTGCTCACGTCTTTCCATTTTCGAAAACTCGTAGACGTAGAGGAGGGAGAACCTCCTCTCCTTTTCTCCCGATACCTCCGCTTCATCTGGCAAGAGCAGGTTTGCTCTATATGCCGCATTTTTGGCTTCAGTAGCATTTCGATACTTGAAGTCATGCCATGGCTATCTTTGGGTAGACCGGTATATCATCATTGGGACATCTGTTGTGTTTGCAGCTCTTCAATGTCCAGCTTCCGTGCACTGTCAGAAGGTACTTATTTCGCCGTACTCACACGGGTGCGTACCTTTGCTGCAACAATGTAATGATTCGAATCGATGTTTGCCCCTCGAATCGATCATACATCAAATACGCTGGTCGAATGCCTTCCATATATCACAACGTGGTTCCATACTTCTTAATCTGGGGACAAAAGGTGGCTTTGCGAATTTTTTTTTTTTTTTATGTTGAAATCTGGTGTTGCTCTATTAGCCACCCATTATCACACATTCAATTTTTCTACTGTTGGGCAAAAATATTTTCCAGAACGACATTAATACCAAGGGCGGGGCAGCGTGTAGAAAATATTCTAGTCTTCTCGTCCCTGTCTTCCGTTGGGGCATGGGCACAAATAAGACTGATGTTGAACAATTTGTATTTTATGCGCTTTTCTCCCACCGGAGAAATGGTGGAGACAAGGTGTTTCAGTTTCCGACTAACCAAATTCATGTCTCGTGTCATGGCAGCTTTGTCATAGTTCGTCACCGTTTGTTGTTATTGTGAAGCCTTTCCCGATCCATGGCACTTCCTGCAAGGCGATAATAACTGCCTTGTACTACTCCAATACATCCGCCAATGCGTATACTGCACCTTCTCTAAAAACAGTACGGATATTTTCGGTGATGATGCGCAGACCATGGTTCGTTTTTTCACTTGCGAGGGACGTCCACCGGGAGAGTATAGTATAGTATACCTCCATCCTATGGTGGAATGTATAAAAATGGTCTGGCAGCCATGTAAAACTTCTCCCCAAAGAGGTGTCGCACTGCGGCACGCCGTTCGGACTCAGCTATAAAAAGGAGACCCCTTAAAACTTGAATCGGACAGAAATCTTGAATATGTATGAAATTTGCCCCCGGTCCTTAATGGAAACGCATGGGTTATGTGAGATCGCAAATGTATCTCTCGATGTCGCGTGCCGCTTGCTCCAATATCCGAGTCGCCAATAACGTGGGAACACATGCTGATGTTGGCCATAGGTTATTTCAAGGAGCCAATAACTCTCCTTGTCATTTCAAGCATAATTGGCACTCAGTATTTAAGTTAGAATCAGTGCCACCTGACTCCTCACTGAGATTGTCCTCTCGATTCGGTAAATGTATCGTCAGTTTTTCACATTTGGAGCCTTTGCAAGCGCATTTATTCACAGATCGTCACAGAATTTGACAATTCATTTTCCTATATGACTACCATAAAAGATGCAGATTTTGGTCGAAATCGGTTCAGATTGGAATATACCTCCCTTGTATATGTTCGTCCGATTTCGACTAATATTGCAATAATGCGGT
This sequence comes from Stomoxys calcitrans, assembly GCF_963082655.1. Classification (NCBI taxonomy): domain Eukaryota; kingdom Metazoa; phylum Arthropoda; class Insecta; order Diptera; family Muscidae; genus Stomoxys; species Stomoxys calcitrans. The sequence continues at coordinate 183,293,423 of NC_081553.1, forward strand.
AATTTTTAAACCAATTTTCCCGAAATTTGGCACAAAGTATTCCATTGCGACTTCCAATATTGCTATTGAATTTCATAGAAATCGGTTCAGATTTAGATACTCCCACATATATGTATCACCCGATTTTCTCTTTCAGAGACTTTGTCAGCTCATTTTTTGACAGAACTTTTCAAAATTTTGCACAATGCCATTTTCTATGACTTTTACTATTTGTACCGAAAATTCTTCTGCTAGCTTTGATCAAAAGGTCAGCCCTGCTCGACTTCAGCCCATCCCTATGGGTTAGTACTACTTATTTTCGTTGTCTAATGATAACCCCCTTTGACATGAAGCATTCATTAATTTCTGAGAATATTAATATGACTTATACAACCCATTGGCCATTAAATAACAATCAATTTAATATCAACCATCCATCACCTGGTGCAAAATTCATATTAAATACTAACAAGTAAAAGTGTGTTAAGTTCGGCTGGGCCGAATATTATATACCCTACACCATGTACGGTTTCTCTTTATAGACATATATAAAGAAAAATAAAATAGGATAAAGCGAGGTCTTACCAAAAAAGTTCCAGCGATTTTTATACCCACCACCCTAGGATAGGGGGTATATTCATTTAGTCATTCCGTTTGCTACACATCGAAATATTTCCGACCCTACAAAGTACATATATTTCGGATCGTCGTAAAATTCTAAGACGATTTAACGATGTCCGTGTGTCTGTCCGTCCGTGTGTTGTAATCACTCTACATCCTTCAAAAATTGAGATATTGAGCTGAAATTTGGTACAGATATGTCTTTTTGATGCATGCTGGTCAAGTTCTTGAACGGACCAAATCGGACCATATTTAGGTATAGCTGCCATATAGACCGATCTCCAGATAAAGGGTCTGAAGGCCATATAAGCTTTATTTTTTAACCAATTTCGCTGAAATTTAAAACTGTAAGTAGCTTTACGCCTAACATGGGACCCAAATATGGTTCAGATCGGACTATATTTAGATATAGCTGTCATGTAGACCGATCTGCCGAGTAAGGGTCTAGAGCCCATAAAAGCTTTATATTTTAACCGATTTCGCTGAAATTTGAAACATTGAATAGCTTTAAGCCTCCTAACATATGACCCAAATGTGGTTCAGATCGGACTATATTTAGATATAGCTGCCATATAGACCGATCTTCAGATAAAGGGTCTTAAGCCCATAAAAGCTTTATTTTTTAACCGATTTCGCTGAAATTTGAAACAGAGGATTATCTTAAGCCTCCTGATATCTGCCCCAAATATGGTTCAGAGCGGACTATATTAAGATATAGCTGTCATATAGACCGATCTGCCGATTAAGAGTCTGAAGCCCATAAAAGCTTTATATTTTAACCGATTTCGCTGAAATTTGAAACATTGAATAGTTTTAGGCCTCCTAACATATGGCCCAAATGTGGTTCAGATCGGACTATATTTGGTTAAGAATTGCTTTCTGTAGATGCTCAAGATGTCAAATCGAGAGATCAATTTGTATAAGAGTTATGTCCCTACCGGCCTATATAGGCCATATTTGAATAACTTTTAAGGGTTATACAAGAAATCATTGTTTAAAATTTCAGCCCAATCGGATAACATTTGTACCCTCTAGAAACTAAAAAGGTAAAAACACAAATTTAATTTGTTTGAGAGCTTTATCAGATTTTGGACAAATTCCGACCATTCTTTGCATAGCGATTGGAGGTCACATGAAAAGTAAGCGTGGAAATTTTCCGCAAAATGGGATAAGAATTGAGCTCTCTAGAGGCCCAAGACATATAATCGGTAGAATGGTTTACATGAGAGATTTATCTTAACATGGAAATATTTTGCATAATAACCGCTCCAGTAAGAAGTATTTGTGCATTCGTGCGGCTAGCTTTATCCGCTTGAAAGTAAGCGTGTGTTTTTGACAGACGGACGGACAGACGGCCAGGCATGGTGAGAAAGACATAAAATCTCATGACGATCAAGCATGTATATACATCAAGGGATCTTAGACCAATATTTCCAGGTGTTACAAACAGAATGATGCATTTAGTATACCCACCTCCTATGGTGAAGGGTATAACAATAAACAAATTATATATTATTGTGCCCATAAATACCGTTATTGCTTAACCAATTAATAAACCTTGCTACCTTTCGGAAATACTACCTCCCACCAAATCCACCCTCAATGTTGTTCATATATAATTAAGCTAATTATTGCACACGCACTAGATTTCCTTAAAATATTTCTACATGTCAGAGTAAGCTAGACTATGGTTTATTTCATTCTTCTCCTTAATGGACAACACAACGAAAACATGTTCGTGGTGGCATGAAACCTTATCGGTGGTATTCGATTTTTTGTTTGTTTTAGATTTACACATTTTCATGTTTTTTTTTTTCTCTTCTTGTTATTTGTTGACATAAAACTAGCAACATTTGCCAGGTGGGTGGGTGGTATACTGAAATTAGCGATAAAGACAGAGATAACAAGTATTTACCTTTCGATATGCAGCCCCTTACTTTGTTAGCATACAACAAAATGAACAAAAAATTCAAATGTAATCTAATGTGGAAAATGCATGGGGGGTAGATAAATAGCTAAGTTTGAACAATTGCATTGATTGTCAATGGGTAAAATGGGTTTTATTTATATGGTAAGACATACAGTTGGGGGATTTTTCAAATAAATTAATATAAATTTTTTGTTAAATAATTTGTTTTTAGGGTCTTTAAAGGAATTGACTTTACCTATACTCGTAATATTCAAAGTTATTACACCCTACACCACCACTGTGGTACTGGGGGGTATTATAAGTTTGTGCATTTGTTTGCAACGCTAAGAAGGAGAAGAGTTAGACCCATTGATAAGCATACCGATGGACTCAGAATCGCTTTCTGATTCGATTTAGCTATGTCCGTCCGTCCGTCTGTCCCTCCGTCCGTCTGTGAGTCCATGTATACTTGTATTCAAGGTACATGTTGTATTTGTTATCCAATCGTCACGAAATTCTGCACATGTAACTTTTTTGACCCAAGGACGAGCGCTATTGATTTTGATAAAAATCGGTTCAGATTTGGATATAGCTGCCATATATATGTATCGCCCGATTTTCACTTAAATGGCCGTAGTTACCATAATTTTCCACCAATCTACACAAAATTTGGCAGCAATTGTTTTGTTAGTGATACTAACATATTTGAAATATTTCATCAGTATCGGTTCAAATTTGGATACAGCTCCCATATATATGTATCGCCCGATTTGCACTTAAATGGCTGTAGTATTTACAATTTTCAACCAATCTGCACAAAATTTGGCAGGGATTGTGCTATTACAGATCTTAACATATCTGCAAGATTTCATCAATATCGGATCAAATTTGGATATAGCTCCCATATATAAGTATCGCCCGATTTTCACTTAAATGACCGTAGTTACCACAATTTTCAACCGATCTGCATAAAATTTGGGATGGATTGTTTTGTTACTGATCCTAACATATTTGCAGGATTTCATCAATATTGGATCAGATTTGGATATAGCTCCCATATATATGTATACCCGATTTGCATTTTAATGGCTGTAGTATTTACAATTTTCTACCAATCTGCACAAAATTTGGCAGGGATTGTTCTATTACCGATCTTAAAATATCTGCAAGATTGCATCGATATCGGTTCAGATTTGGATATAGCTCCCATATATATGTAACGCCAGATTTCCACTTAAATGACAGTAGTTACAACAGTTTTCAAACGATCTGTTCAAAAAAGTCAGTTCCGATTTAGATATAGCTCTCATATACAAATATCTATTACCCCAATTTATAATTTTAGGGTAGGTGTAGGGTATTATATGGTCGGCTCTGTCCGACTTTTGCTTTTCTTTACTGGTTTCAATATGTTTAACTTCCACAAAGCTGTACACTAGTACGTATAAGTATTTTCAATTAATAGATATGTGTCCCACATGACGTATGAGCAACAAAATATTTGCATAAATCACTTATACCACCTAAAGCACTTTTGAGAAATAAATCAAATTATAAAATTTTAAGAAAGAGAAGTGCAAAAAATTCGGTTTTATATTCCCATAATACCGAAGGCCGACGTTCGTTCAAAGTCGAATTCCTCTAATGTCGCCCAAAAACGGCCGTTGTTCCTGATAACATTGATGCCTTGCGTAATCTTATAATGCAAGATCGTCATATGACATAAAGGGAGTTAAAGGCATCCTTGGGCATTTCTTTCACTAGCATACATTCAATGTGCATGAACACCTTGCCGAAAAAAGGTTTGTTCTCGTTGGATTCCGCTCAATTTGAAATGCTATAAAAAAGGCTCGTCTTGATTAATTCAAAAAAAAAAAAAAAAATGTTAAAACAAGTGAAAACTTATTAAGTTCGGCCAGGCCGAATCATGGGAGCCCACCACCATGGATTCTGCTAAAAATATATACAAAATAAATTTAGTTGAAGGGCATTATTCTATCCTACATACCAAACTTCTGTCAAACCAGCAAAAATTAAGGCTTCTAGGAACCGAACAAGGATAATCGAGAGACCGGTTTACATGGGAGCTAAATCAGGTTAAAGACTGATTTGGACCGAATTTAGCACATTTGTTGGAAGTCGTAACTGAACACCGTATACAAAATCTCAGCCGAATCCGACAAAAAATTTCGGCTCTAAAGGCTCAAGAAGTCAAATCGAGACATCTGTATATATAGGAGCTATATCAGGTTATAGACCGATTTAAACCGCGCTTGACACAGTTGTTGGAAGTCATAACAGAACACTATATGCACAATTTCAACCAAATCGGACAAAAATTGCGGCTTCCAGGGGCTCAAGAAGTCAAATCAGAAGATCGGTTTATATGGGAGCTATACCAGGTTATAGGCGATTCGGACCATGCTTGGCATAATTGTTGGCAGACGTAACAGAACACTAAATGCGGGATTTTAGCCAAAACAGACAAAAATTGAGGCTTCCAGGTGCTCAAGAAGTTAAATAGGGGTATCGGTTTATATGGGAGCCATAACAGGTTCTTGATCGATTTGGACCGTACTTAGCATAGTTGTTGGCAGACGTAACAGAACACTAAATGCGAAATTTTAGCCAAATCGGACAAAAATTGAGGCTTCCAGGGGCTCAGAAAGTTAAATCGGGAGATCGGTTTATATGAGAGCCATAACAGGTTCTTGATAGATTTGGACCGTTCTTGGCATAGTTGTTGAAAGACGTAACAGAACACTACATGCAAAATTTCAGCTAAATCAGGCAAAAATTGCAGCTTCCAGGCCGCATTTATTACCCGAATTCACCGAAATTTGAAACAGTGAGTTGCCGTGTTGCCGTTTTTGGTAGATTCTTATCAAAATTAGTAGATTTTTATTCTCTTGGTAGGCTGGTAAGTTGACGTCATATTTTGGTAGGTTTTGCCAACATTGAAAAATGTAACAGAACACTACATGCAAAATTTCAGCCAAATCAGGCAAAAATTGCGGCTTGCAGGGCGCATTTATTACCCGACTTCGCTGAAATTTGAAACAGTGAGGAAACCAGTGTTGCCGTTTTTGGTAGATTCCTACCAAAATTAGAAGATTTTTATTCTCACAATATATAAATACAAAGTCAATTACTGAAAACATCGTCGGGGATAACTTAAACTTATTTCACTTCTTTTCGCCACTGTGTATTCGTTTATACTGCAGAATAAAACAATGGATACCGAGGGGCCCTATATTGTTGCAAGAGCCTCAAGGTTTCAATTTTCCGGAAAAAAACTAAGAGAATTGCATGCAACCCAAAATTTGGCTCTCTATAGCCACTTTGACCAAAGCAATTGTCTGCATCGCATGCCACATAAAAACAAATATTGCTAAAAACACACGCACAAATACTATCGAGCGAAAGATGCGCGAACGTTTTAGTAATCTTTCAGTGGATATGATTTTCATTTTGGTCGACCGATATCGTGTGTTGTTTGCAAATGAACACTACTCAGATGAGTGCCATATAAAGCCAAAACAAGCAGATAAAGCCAAAACAACGTGATTTTTTGTTACGAGGCATTGTATACCCCGTTAATTTTTTTGAACTTTTGCTTTTTTGCTTTTTATACCCTCCACCATAGGATGGGGGATTCTAATTTCGTCATTCTGTTTGTAACACCTCGTAATATGCGTCTGAGACCCTATAAAGTATGTATATTCTTGATCGTCATGTCATTTTAAGTCTATCTAGCCATGTCCGTCTTTCCGTCCTTCCGTCTGTTTGTCAAAAGGACGAAGGAGTAAAGCTAGCCGCTTCAAATTTGGCACAAATACTCTTTATTAGTGTAGGTCGGTTGGGATTGTAAATGGACCAATCGGTCCATGTTTTGATATAGCTGCCATATAAACTGATCTTGGGTCTTGAATTCTTGAGCCTATAGAGGGCGCAATTCCCGTCCGATTTGACCGAAATTTTGCACGTGGTGTTTTGGTATCACTTCCAACAACTGCGCTAAGTATGGTTCAAATCGGCCCATGTTTTCATATAGCCGATCATGGGTCTCGACTTCTTGAGCTTCTAGAGGGCGCAATTCTCGTTAGATGGTGTAACTTCCAACAACTGTGTTAAGTATGATTCAAATCGGTTCATAATCTAGTATAGCTGTCAATAAACCGATCTTGGATCTTGACTTCTTGAGCCCATAAAGTGCGCAATTCCGTCCGTCTGTCTGTCTGTCGAAAGCACGCTAACATTCGATGAAGTAAAGCTAGCCGCTTGAAATTTTTGCACAAATACTTTTTATTAGTGTAGGTCGGCTGGGATTGTAAATGGACCAAATCGGTCCATGTTTTGATATAGCTGCCATATAAACCGATCTTGGGTCTTGACTTCTTGAGCCTTTAGAGGGCGCAATTCTCGTCCGATTTGACAGAAATGTTGCACATAGTGTTTTGGTATCACTTCCAACAACTGCGCTAAGTATGGTTCAAATCGGTCCATGTTTGGATATAGCTTCCATATGAACCGATCTTGGGTCTTGACTTCTTGTCTCGACTTCTTGAGCCTCTAGAGGGCGAAATTCTCATCCGATTTGACAGAAATTTTGCGCATAGTGTTTTGGTATTACTTCCAACAGCTGCGCTACGTATGGTTCAAATCGGTCCATGTTTTGATATAGCTGCCATATAAACCGATCTTTGGTCTTGACTTATTGAACTTCTAGAGGACGCAATTCTCGTCCGATTTGACTGAAATTTTGCACGTGGTGTTTTGGTATTACGTCCAACAACTGCGCTAGGTATGGTTCAAATCGGTCCATGTTTTGATATAGCTGCCATATACACTGATCTTGGGTCTTGACTTCCTGAGCGTCTAGAGGGCGCAATTCTCGTCCGATTTGACTGACATTTTGCACGCAGTGTTTTGGTACCACTTCCAACAACTATGTTAAGTATGATTCAAATCGGTCCATGTTTTGATATAGCGATCTTGGATCTTGACTTTTTGAGCCTCTAGAGCGCGCAATTCTCATCCGATTTGGCTGAAATTTTGCATGAGGTATTTTGTTATGACTTCCAATAACTGTGCTAAGTATGGCGCAAATCAGTTCATAACCTAATATAGCTGCCATATAAACCGATTTGGGATCTTGACTCCTGGAGCCTTTACGGGGGCACAATTCTCATCCGATTTGGCAGAATTTTTGTACAACGGCTTCTCTCATGATCTTCAACATACGTGTTTAATTTGGTCTTAATCGAGCAATAGCTTAATACAGCTCTTATATAAACCTATCTCCCGATTTTGCTTCTTAAACCCCCATAAGGCGCAATTCTTATCCGAATGAACTGAAATATTACACAATGACTTCTACAATGTTCAGCATTCATTTATGATCCGAATCGGACTATAACTTGATATAGCTCCAATAGCATAACTGTTTTTATTCAATATTCTTTGTTTGCCTAAAAAGAGATACCGCGCATAGAACTCGCATTACCATGGTGGATGGTATATAAGATTCGGCCCGGCCGAACTTAGCACTCTCTCTTCTTACTCAAGAATTGTATTTCTAGGGAAAACTTTTGCAAAATTTTTAAACGAATTGATCTGGAGAATCCGTAAATGGATTTTGTTGTACTTTTATCCCCACCTTATATAAAAGATGGCTCCTCTTATGTGTGCAGCTTAAATATTTAAATGTAACATTTTTAATTGACCTATTTTGTATAAAATGTTAAGTTATTTGTGTCATTCTGGCCAATTTTTGTTTTGAATGTTTGATATGTATAAACTCTTGATGTATGCATGAAAGTTTTTATGTTGGCTACGTTTGTTATGTATGGAAATGATATTTGTCTACCACATGTCCTATTCATTTGGGACAACTTCAGATTTTTTTATTAACAGCAGATATTTTATGTGTTCTATTTATTTGAATTGCCTTTAATCAATCAAACTGTTTGCAATGCAATCGTTGAGTTGGATGCAAACAAAGCTATAGCTTTGAGCCTGTTTTTATTTTAATACCTTGTATTATATTTAAGCCAACTTGCTCTGTATATAATAAATTTTGGGTTGCCCAAAAAGTAATTGCGGATTTTTTAAAAGAAAGTAAATGCATTTTTTATAAAACTTAGAATGAACTTTAATCAAATATACTTTTTTTACACTTTTTTTCTAAAGCAAGCTAAAAGTAACAGCTGATAACTGACAGAAGAAAGAATGCAATTACAGAGTCACAAGCTGTATAAAAATTTGTCAACGACGACTATATGAAAAATCCGCAATTACTTTTTGGACAACCCAATATGAAGCTAACCATTAATGGATTAATTTATTGTTTATATATATTTTTTGTTAGTTAATACTATTGTGAAATAACATTTGCTTTAATTTATTGTTTTTCTTTTTGTCTGTTCTCTCTTTTTCTTTGAATTCCATAAAAATCTGCATTTTGGACTGCCATATTTTGCGTGCGTGTGTGTGTATATGTGCAATGCCTTAATATTGCTAATGCTTTTAAATGTGGAAACTTTTGTGGCCTGCTCGCTGATGCCTACTTGACCGAACTGAAACTTTGGTTTAATTAGATCAACGAAGCTCTGGAATCGGCGCTGGAAGCAATTGACAAAGAGTCGAGCCTCCCGACAATCGAGGGATATTTCCCTCAGCCGCCAATTGTCCCATCCAGTAATAAGAGCCATGACCATACTATCATCACCTCAACAACCCTTAACGCTACGAGTATGTCCAACAAGGTGGTGATGCAAAAGACCGAAACTCTAACATTGACAAATAAAACTGACGAAGAGAAATTTAAGAAATTCAAAAATCATTTACAACCACAGTTAGAACAGAAACGAAATGTTGTTGCCGCCACCGCTATGGCGGAAATGAAGCAGAAAACGGAAGAGGAAATCTCCAAAGAGCCCATCTATGAGAATGTGAATGCAGCTAACACGAATGCAATCACCACCACCACCACTACAACAAGTGTAGTGGAGATTTCAGTAAACCACATGGGCCAGCAAAAGCAACAACAACACAACGAAGAAGATACAGAAGAAGAACAACAACAACAATCAATCATTCCAAGTATGAAATGTAATCAAAAACCACCATTAATGCAATTGCAGACAGATCAATTGATGAATTCTAATCAAACTGATGACGTATCAACAAATCAAAATTTATCTAATCAATTAAAAATTAGTCAAATTAACAACAGTTTTAATAGCTGTCCAATGACAAGTAACCTTATCAACAATAACAGTAACAATAATTTAAATAACAATAACAACAACAACAACAAACAAATGGGTGGCAACAGCCACATCAACAACAACAACAACAACCATATGAATAAGAGCAATAATGTTGATAGTAAAGTAGTTGAAGAGTTAACCAATGCTTATGCTAATCAAACAATCAACGCAGATGCGGCCAATGCTGCAGCCACAGCTAAAGTAGCCATTGAAAGTGAAACACTAACCACAGTCCCTATTACTAGCAACAACAACAACAACAACATCAAAAAACCAATTACCAATCAGTTAAGCGAATCTGTTGCCATTGAACAGATAATACCCAAAAAACTCAACACCAACAACCACAATTCATCTGCTGAAGATGTCTCTAAGGCTATGTCAGCCAACCACACAATCGTTGATCCCATTGAACCCTATTATCAGGTGCCCAAATCAAGTGAACCCTACTATGATGCCCCCAAACATTTGAAACCCATACCAGTCTATGAAAATATTGAGATTTTCTTTAATGGCACCAGCCTTAGCGGTGAGCCCTCACTACAGCTGCAACCGCCCAAAGAGAAACCACCACCTCCACCCATTGAGTCACCACCTCTATTCGATGATGTCGATTCCACACACACCACCGACACATATTCCTCTTCGGAAAATACCTATGAGACATTGTCACGTCATCAATTGAATCACCATCATCATCATCAACAACATGGTGATTATCATTATCCCCAAAGCCAGGATCATCCTTCGCCACCAATGAAACGCATGAATTCCACCAAACGCATTAAGAAGGAGCTACGTAATAAACGTTCCAGTTTTCTGGGCATTGAAGGCAGCTCCATGGACGATGATGATTCTTATTTGGAATTGACAGTGGCCCCACCACCCGATATGGCCCAATTGTTGCAGGAGGAGCGACGTTTGGAGAAGCAAATGTATTTGAAGGCAGGATTGTGCGATAGCTCGGATACGGGTAAGTGAGATTAAAAGTACATAAAATTATACACGAAATTGTTTACACACCACCGTAGTATGGTCTACTTACTTAAATTGGCTATGACAGAGCATTTGTGCCATTTGTGTGTGTATACTAGGGTGGGTCAATGTTGAGGGTTTTTGAAATTTTAATATGCTACAAATTCCATGAATCTTTTGGCCACGAAACCATAGATCTAAAACCAAAATCGAGTGTACAATTTTTAAAAACATACCTAGAATTTTTGGTTAAAGGGAAGCAAAAAGAGTTCGTATGAGCCAACTTAGTGTATACCCATTGTGCTATTACGTTTAACGCATGTCTGCCAGTTTTCTGTCTGTTTTTGTATGTACGACGTTTGCAAAGGGACTGATGTACGGGCCAGGCATGATCAGTCATAAAGTGACTGTGAGGCCAACTGCGATGAGAAGTATAAATATTGGGATGCCCAAAAAGTAATTACGGATTTTTTAAAAGAAAGTAAATGCATTTTTAATAGAACTTAGAATGAACTTTAATCAAATGTACTTTTTTACACTTTTTTTCTAAAGCAAGCTAAAAATAACAGCTGATAACTGACAGAAGAAAGAATGCTATTACAGAGTCACAAGCTGTGAAAAAATTTGTCAACGCCGACTATATGAAAAATCCGCAATTACTTTTTGGGCAACCCAATATATTCTTTAAATTGCCCCTACCAAAGTAGGTTCAGCCAAGGTTATAGCCTCCCAGTTGGATTATTAAGACTAGACGTAGTCTATTTTTCTATTACACACTTCCTTATTATTTTGTCTAATCGATTATGGCAATTAGTTTTCATTGGGTTCATCCATTTCTTTTGTTCTTCGTTTTAAGCCTCTTAAAACTGTCTTGAGGTCAAGAACATTTTTATACCTTACTCTTGTAAACACAGAAATAAAAAGGAAAACTTACAAACATCGCATATACCAGCTGTTGAAGAATTTGAACAAACAAGTTTGAATCAAAGAACTTTCTTAACCTCTTGGAGCCCTGACAGATTTTTGAGGACATTTTAGGACTCCGACGCGTTACAATATTCACATCCTATTCTTGGTTAAGCTTAAACATTTCTACATACCTCGAGCAGTGGTTTGAGTTTTGTAATAGTTTGAAAAAATTATTTAAATATACTGTTTCAAACTTAAATAAACTGTAAATTCTCCTCGAAGGTTGTTACATCTCATTCAATGCATTTAATGAAACAGTCCCCAAACTGTATAATGAACTGCGAATTGTCCTCAAATTTAAATAAGCTGTGAATTGTCCTCCAAGATTGTTAAATCTCATTCAAAGCATATAATGTTACAGTCCCCAAAGTGTGAATAATAATCTGCGAATTGTCCTCAAACTTAAATAAACTGTGAATTGTCCTCAACATTTTGCAAACTGTGAAATGTCCCCAAACGTTGTTAAGACAAATTAAAAAAGGGTCCACTACTTTAATTTCAAAGCTTTTATGAGAAATATGCTAAATTTGTTCTTCATGGAACGAAAAAAAGTTGCATACTTTAAGGAGTTATTCTTTAACTTGAATACCTAATTAAAAACCTATAAAAGTTTGAGGACAATTCTGAAATGTTTTAACTTTTGTTAAAAAAAGACTTGTTCTATTAATCAGCATTAGTACTTTCATAAACTATCTTCTTCAATCACTTAAACTCGATCTAATTATCTTCCCTTTAGGTGAAAGTCGTGATTCGGGTGTCTCTGAAAATCATTCTCGTCAAAGCAGTGAACATTACACCAATTCCTCAGAGGAGAATGAACCACATGATGATAACACTTCACCATTGACATTGCAAACACAAATCACTTTGGAAGCCCCTACCAATGATATGATCTACCAAAATGAAGGACTTTTGACCGTCGCACCCACACCTTTGCTACAAACCGTCAAAGGCAATTCAGCAGAATCATGGACCGAATCGGCCACCGTGGCGGCAGCAGCTACACAATCTTTGAGCGAAGCCACCGCAACAGCCAATGCCAAAATAATGTCCATTGAGGAGAAAATACGGGAACAGGAAGAAGTCCTACGGGTAGAGCGAGAACTATTGCAGCTGGAACAGGAAGAGCTAAAGAGACAAAGAGAAAATCTTATGCTGAGAGAGAATATGGCTCGCCGAGAATTGCAGCATGGAGCGAAAATGTTAATGTCAGCCAATCGAAGATCTTTGCAGGATCTGAATGGCTTGGGAGCCGCCATTACAGTGCCTACGGGTGGAGGTAATGTCAATATCGAGAGCAGAGTAATGCCACCGAGCAATGGTGACATCTATCAAGTCAATCAAATGAATGGTTATGCAGCAGGTTCTGCACTGCATTATCCACAGTCACAGCCGAATCAAGTGCTGCAGCTCTCACACCAACAGATTTATGCTAATATTCCAAATTTACAACAACAATACTACCAAATGGATATCGACTATCGCAAGTCCATGTCAGACATTAATGAATTCTCCAAACGCATGATGCAGCCACCAGTGCCACCCTCCAAGCCCATGAGGGCCATGCACATCAACACCAACAGTGCAGTCTCCAGTAACACCAATGCCTCGAATGGTTTGCTACACAATGGCCTGGCAGGTGGGGTTATAGATCCAGCCCAGGATTTCTCTTCACGCCAAAGACATTCTCTGAATTCCACACATTATGGTGGTTCTTTGGTTAAAATTGCCTCGGGTCCCACTGCAGCCCCCAGAGGTGGTGCACCACACATCTATTCAAATTACCATCATCAATCAGAGCAGAATTTGAATGCACCCTCAAATGGTAGCAGCAGCAACAACGGCAGCAGTTCTCAAGCCATCAATCAGTCATTGTATCCTGGCAATATGTCACGCAATACCCTGCATGCCTTGAGTGCCACCCCAAAGCCCAAATTCACCGATGGCTGGGTGCAGGTACAACAACGCAAAAGCTATGACAGCAATTTGGCCAATGATCCGGCCTGGATGTCGGCTTATCAGCAGAAACGCAAATCTATGCCAGATGCTTATCACGCTCACAGCACTAGCAATCATTGGTTGGTGCAAGAAGCCGAACAGCGGCGTTTGGTGGAGCAACAGAAACGTCGAGTGCAATCATCCTCAAATACACCCACACATGTGGCCAATAAACTAACGAATGGTGGGGGAGCGACTTTGATGAGTTCATCCTCCTCATCGTCCTCAAATGGTAAGCCCTTGCCGGACTCTATAATACAGACCCTGACTGAGAGGGTGCAGAGCAAGGGCATTGGTGAACGTAAACGGTAAGTGGTCTGGTTATTTTTGGGAATAAGAAAATTATTTTTTGTTTTTATTTATCACAGCAATAATCTGGATAAGAGCCCTCTACATGCTGCCTCTCAGTACCATCAATACAACAAAACAACCACCACCCAAATGCAAACAGGCCAAATACCCCAACAACAGCAACAGTCCGCAGCCAACTCCTCCTCATCAGCCTCCTCAAATTTAGTTACAACTCACCGCCATACAACAATGACCTCCTCCACCTCATCCAATGGCCAGTTAAGCAATACGAGTAACTCTGCAACCCAGGATAAGGTTTTGAGTGTCAGCGGCAAGAAGAAGTGCTCCCATTGTGGCGATGAATTAGGTAACTACTACTGCATCTATGTTTGTTGTGAGTGTTGAATGTTTACACAAAATGAAAAGATAACGCCAACATCAGAAGTCCAGTCATGTAGTAATCATTCAATCATTCATGATTTTAAATATTAAATTTAAATCTTTAATAATCAGAAAAATGTTGTGTCAAATGGTGTTTTGTACCCCCAACCATAGGATGATGTTTTACTTTCTTTACTATTTACAATTTTGATCGCTAAGACATTTTAAGTCACTCTAGCCCTCCTTTTCGTCTGTCCGGCCGTCTTTCTAATGCACGCTAACGTTTACGAGTAAAGCTAGCCACTCAAATACTACGCTATCTTCAATCGATTTAAATGTTAGGTTAAATACGTAAGGTTGGAGGGCACGAGACTGCCAACCTAGATTACTAACCGCATCACCACAAGATCTTAGGTCCATTGTTTTCGCCCTTTAGAATGGTGGAGGAGAAATAAATGACGGAAAAAGTTAGGTTAGGCTGAGTGGGTTGCCAAAATAGGCGAGTTCACTCGGAGGCCGTTCGAACTGGCCTTGTGGTACCCTAGAAACAAAGGAAAGAAAGAATATGTGAGACCTCGGACTAGCCGTTATACATGAATGAAAGCAAGGATGTACCTACGCGGAAGCTTATGGCGATCCCGTCGGAAACATCCTCTTCCGTCAACAAATATCAGGAGACCTACCGGAGGTACATTTGCAAGTTCACCCAGATCGCAGAAGAAACGGCTCCTCAACAAGGGGGGCCTACGTCCCTGCAGACCCACAGCATGAACACAGCAAGTTCTCAATAGTCTTCTCCTCATCTTCATCTATGCAACTCCTACAGAAGTCATTGTGCGATATTCCCACACGAAGCGCCATGCAGCCTGTGGCACAGTACCCGGATATGACCGCTGTTAAGGTACTCATCGACCTCTTATCGAACGACAGCAACTCCCTCGTCCTCTTCCGGTCGATGACAGGCCAGAACGTCTTTGCAGTGCGAGCCCCATGTTGCCACCAACGTCATTTTGGCCATCCTGCTGAATTCATTGTGCAGTATTCCCATGCGGGGTGCCATGCGGCCTGTGGCACAGTGCCCGGATATGACCCCTGTTGAGGTACTCATCGACCTCTTATCGAACGCCAGCTACTCCCTCGTAATCTTCCGGTCCATGACCGGCCATAGCACCTTTCCAGCCCGGCAACCAATCAGCGAGTCCCATCTTGCCACCGACGCCGCTTTTTCCATTCCCTCTACTGTGTTCAGTAGCTCGACAAATGGTTGGTCCGCCCGGCGCAGACGAGCTCCTCCTGGCACACTCGTCCGCCCTCTCATTTCCCGCAAACCCCTCAGGTCTAGGAATCCATGTCAGCGTTACAACGTAGACCCGGAGCCTATCCAGGGATTCCAAACAATTCGCTGCGCCTCTCGACCTCATCATTCTCGACCCCAAGGCCTTGAGCACCGCCATACTGTTCACATAAATCCTGAGTTTTTAGGGCGGTCAATCCCTTACCAGAATTTCTCTTGCGGCTATTGTAATGTCACAGACCTCTGCCTGTATGACCGAACAATCGTCCGGCAGTCTCAGAGACATACCACAGAATTCATTGTGCGGTATTCCCATGCGCGGCGCCATGCAGCCTATGGCACAGTGGCCGGTTATGACCGCTTTTAAGGTACTCATCGACCTCTTATCGATGCCAGCAACTCCCTTGTTCTCGTCTGGTCGAAGACAGGCCAGAGCGTCCTTGCAGTCCGGCAACCATCCACCGAATCCCAAGTTGCCACCGACGTCGCTTCAGAAATCGCCTCCATTGTGTTCAGTAGCTTGACAAATGGCACGTAGGCTGGTACGCCCGGCGCACCTCTACTGCCGTCCTCTCATTTCCTGAAATTCCCTCATGACCAGGAACCCATCTCAGCGTCTAATCGTAGAACTGGAGCATATGCAGGGATTCCAAACAATACACCGCGAATCTTGACCTCATCATCCTCGACCCCAAGGCCTTAAGCGCCGCCATATTGTCCACATAAATTCTGAGTTTTGAGGGCGGCCAATCCCTTGCCAGAGTTTCTCTTGTGGCAACTGTAATGGCACAGACCTCTGGCTGAAAGACCGAACACTTGTTCGGGAATGTCAGAGACATACCAATATTGAGTGCGTCAGAGCAGCCGGAGAAAAACAGTTAAAGATACACCACGGCACTGTAATAGATAGCAAAAAGCAACCAACGCATAAGACAAGAAGATGAGCCTTGCACAGGATAACCATGAGCACCGCACGGATTGGATCTCTGAGCTCCGATGTGTGTGGTATTCATCGGCCCTGAGAGCTACAGGGCCGCCCACAGGTTGCGTATAGTGGAATGCTCCATACGGAGTAACAATAATTGCTGTCGCGGACAATCAAAAGTACCGAGTGGATAGTCTTAGTATGAGGCCGGGCGACACCAGCTCTTGCTTAAATACTGAGTGGCTATAATGATCGACATGACATTGTAGCAGCGATCGGTCCTATGGACCGGAAGAAGCTTACTCATCTTTAGCAGTTTGACGAGGATCGCTACCTCCACAAGCAATGTGGTTACAACAACAACGTTCCCGTGGTTATCGGTCTTATGGATCGCAACGAGCTTGCTCACCTATAGGAGCTTGACGAGAATCGCCACCTCCACATGCAAATGTGGCTTCAAGAAAAAGAAGAAGTTGAAACTATCACCGGCGAGAGTATGATCCAGTTAGCAAATTCAGGCTTCTACAGAACACCAGAATGACAAAATGACTAAGTTCCTGGAGGGAATCCATGCACGGAAATAGCCGCCCAGAAGATGAAACTCTCAACGGCGAGAGTATGATCCAGTCAGCCAATGCAGCCTTTTGCAGAACTCCAGTATGACAAGACGACTATGTGCCTGGAGGAAATCCATGCACGGAAAGAGCCGTTCACCAATTATCCTGTATCGTCTCCTCGCAATGACCGGGCATTGGCACGAAAGCATCTCGAACATCTCTGACGTTGCAAAGGGCGCCCATCAGGTTCTTCAGCTTCAGTCCAGTTTCCCGAAATACTTGGAAACAGCGCCTTTGCTCGGCTAGGGCAAGGCAGAATTTCGCACTGTGGAGTGCTCACTGATTCCGCAGCACAATCTGCTGCAATTAGCGATCCATTCCTGGTTAACTAGTCGGCCGCTTTTTCCCTCGCCATATTAACAGACTCCCTCAATATGACAATATTCGTTGCCACATATCGAACATACAGGTGCCAAGGCCTTAGATCGAGAAAGGAATTCAGCGCATCTCTCGGGGTACTCTTTCTTGTCCCAAAGATCAGCACTGCCGCGATAGGCACAGTTCTCCAAATCCTTTTTCCCAGATATTCACAGGTGAGAACAAGGATAACAACCGCCTTAAACATCCAATGTACCCAAGCCCTTAACTGCTATCTATGGGTAGCGCGCATTCGGTCCCCTTTAGTAGACCTTTTCTTCGACGTTCCTCTTCCTCTCTTATCAATAAGAGAGAAGATTATGGTCCCAAGCTTTGCAGTGATTATGCTCTGCGTTATGGTTTCAGTTAGTCTTTCTAGAGTTCCTGTATGGTGGGTTGTTGCCCATAGACATCAGATCAAATGAACATAATCTCCAATCCCTTTAGATTGTATCATCGAGATTCGTCAAAATTTTGACTGACCTGACCTATAATGTCTAAAAAGTGGAAACGCTACCTATATAACAAATACGCAGGCCAGAAGTCAGAATAACCTCATAAATCGTCTCACCACTCTTGTTGATGTTTATAAATCCCCATTGTGAGTGGTGCCCATGGCATTGCAACTCAAGATCAGACGCATCCTCCGATCGTTCTCGCACATTAGCTTTTACGTTGCCTCGTTAAGCGGATCCCCGTCTTCGTAGGGTAGATAAACCGATGAGACCAGCAGGGGACTAGTGTTTCTGTAGCCTTATGTCTATATGTAGAGGTGACAATCCTCGTCTAGCTCCTATAGGTGAGCAAGCTCGTTCCGATCGATGGTTATGGTTATTTAAAGGCGCCAATAACTCGCCTTGTCAAATCCAGGATCATAGGCAGTCAGTATTTATGCAAGAGCCGGTGCCGCCCGGCATCTAATTGAGACTCTCCGCTCGATACCGCTGATTGTCAGCGACTGCTATTGCAGCCACTCCGTATGGAGCATTCCATTATCCGCATCCTGTGGACGCAGCTAAGCTCTCGTGAGAACAATAAACACGTTCAGATCGGAGCTCAAATTACCTGCCTATGTGGTGCGCATAGTTATCCTATGCCGGGATCACCCGATGGTGGAGGGGTGGAGTAAAGACTAAACCAGAGATCCTCATTCTAACAATATAAAGTTTCCGAATTATGGCAATGTCGATTTTGGAGTTAGATAGTGCTGGAAGGTGTTTGCTCGAGGCGGAGTGATGCAAATTAATCCGCACTAATCTGAGCCATCGAACTTGGCAAAACCGAGATCCGAACCTAAGGCTGTACTCTCTACTCCTCAGAAAGCGTTTCGAGTCTTCATCGATAGATGCCTTCAGCACCAGGCCGCCGCCTCTGTAAAGGGCTTTATGGAAAGTACTTTCCACCTTTCTCTAAAAAGCCCAACGTTCTGTATTGCCAGGGATCTCAGCTGCTTACGAGTAGGCAGCTGAGCCATTGAGAAAACCCTAAGTTTTGGCCCTGGTCAGAGGGACTCAATGTTTTCGATTGTTCAACGCAAACTTTCTATACACTACTCACTTGCCCTTTTAATGGGCACCGTCAAGCATTATTCCTCGAGATCGGTTTCTACCGGGTAAATACCCAATGCTTGGGTATTTATTGGGTAAATATCTAATAGACCCCCAGCCTGTCCTGTCAAATGTGGTCTAGATCGAACCATTTTTGGATATAGCTGCCATATAGAACGATCTCCCCATATACAGTATTGACCCTATAAAATGAGCATTTTTCATCCGATTTCGATGAAGTGTAAAACAGTGAGCTATAGTATTCAACAAAAAGGTGTAGAGGGGTACCAAAGCTCACTGTTTAGAATTCTCAATTTATAAGCTGAATACACTATATCGGGAGATCGGTCTGTATGGCAGCTATATCGAAATATCGGAACTATCTGAACCACATTTGACAGGAATGGGTAGAGAAATATCAGAACTCACTGTGCCTAATTTAATAGAAATCGGGTAATAAATGGATGTTATATGTCCCAATACCCTGTATCGGGAGATTGGGCGGTCGGTCTATATGGAAGCTATATCCAAATATGGACCACACTTCACAGAAATGAGTAGGGGTCTATCAGAACTCCGGATGAAAAATTACCAATATATTGCCTCAATACTTTAAGTCTGGAGATCGGTCTATATAGCGGCTGTATATACTAAATACCGAACTTATGAGATCAAAGTCAGGTGTATGTAAAAGAAATACGAATACCCAAGATATCTGCAAAATTATAAATACCCAGCTTTTGGATATATATGGCTAAATACCCGGGTATGTACCCAATTTACCAGGTAAATACCTTTTGGGTATTTATCCATTACCTTTGGGTATTTACCCATCTCTAATTATTCCGATTATACTCCACCTATCCGAGAGCATAGAGTTAACCAGTATTGTGTGCGTTTGGCTCCAGTGGGCTGGACAGATTTTCTTATCAGCTTCCGCATTGGCCACCCTCTGGATCGAAAGACCCAGTCGTCCTGGCTATGTCTAATGCCCTGCCGGGGGCTCATTTGGCTTGGTTTTCTTGCCCGTTGTCCGATTCTCAGAGGGAATTTTGCCATCTGCAATGCCTCACCCACATGGATCTCGCTGAATAGGCGAATCAATCTCTACAACTACACCAGGGAGCTTATTCGATCTCTTCTTCGCCGAAGGCTAAGTCTCCTCGGCCGATCTGTTCCTGTTTGCAGGGGCCTGCAATAGCATCTTTCTCCCTAGAGAAGCAAACTGCCGCGAAGTAGAAGGTCCCCCAAAGAGTGGCAGAGGTCTCCTACAGACTAAGACGAAGGTCCCCTTCCCCTTGGCAAGGGCAGATTTCAGACCATCTCCAGACTCCATAACCTCTGTCCTGGTGGATTCCGTAACTACAGAGGCTGGTTCAAGAATTCCAGTCATTTTACTCATATTCTCTGCCTTTCCTCCCCTCCTGTTGGAGAGTTCCAAGACAGATACTGAATTCATATTAGTTGTTATTTTTTTTTTTTGCAAGATTAAAAAAAAACATCTAATCATCGATTTGATTCATACTCGTACACTCGTGTAATGATGCAATATTTTCATTATAATAGAAAAATTCATTTAATACGCTTTTGTGCTATCATATCAGAATGGAACTTAAACAAGGATGAGGGATACAAAATTTATAAAAAAAAAAACTTAAAAAAAAAACAAAGGCGTATAATTCTTGATACCATAACCCTTTGAACCTATTAAACATGAACTTTTTAATATAAACTTTATTAAATGATATTTCTTAAACTTTTTTTACATGTCTTACCTGGGATTTGAAACTTTTATTTTGTTTTTTAACATTTTTTTTTTTGAATTTTTCAATTATTAAAAATCTACCCACTTTAGATATGGGTTGCACCAGCGACAAATGTCGCCACACTCATCGTGAATTAAAATATATCGTCTGGGTGTAGTTTCATACAAAATGTTGTTTCTTTGTAACTCAAACAATAATAAAACGAAATATACGAATTTTTTACCACATATATTACCTAAACAACAAACAACGACTACAAACCACTTTGTTAAAGTATAAAACGTTATAAGAAAAAAAGTCTGATTTGACTGCCAACCATATTGTAACCCACCACAATAAACCCCTTATACAAAAATGTAAATGCCTATAAAAGAGATTTAACAAAACAAAAACATGGTTTCAAATTTCTTAAGAAGCTTAAAACATTTTATTCTGTAACTTGTTTGTGTATGGAACAGGAAGGCTATATCGTTAAAGAGATATTTGATAATTAGATTTTCAAATGCAAATAATGATTGATATTCTTCATTTCCTATATACATGATTTTTAAAATTTTTAGTACTAACCACCATGGATGAAGAACATAATGATACAAGTTATACATTTCTGGAAAGGTCAAGACGTGTGCTACCATAAAATGCAAACATTTTAAACAAAAGTTTACATTTTAGTCCTATTATTTGGGCAAAACCTAAAATGAGGCCATAAAATACTCTTTTGCGAAAAACAAAATTCATATTGAAAATATTATAAAACCAAAACTACTGAAGATATTGTTCCAATTTTTCTCAAATTTGTTGATGAAAATCTTTTTGAAAAAATGAGTATAAATTTTGGCCACATTTCTTGATAAAAATAATCGAAATCACCACACTAGGGAAAGATGTTTGCAAAATTGGGATTTTTTTTTTAGTAAAATTTCCTAAAGACCTCACATCTTGGATGGCGCAAAAAAATGTTTCCATGCAATTAGTTATTACTTGGAACAATAAAAATATGTTATAAAGTTGGGGGGTCTCTTCTTTAAGTTTTGAAAACTCGAAGGGTTTTCCCAGTTTTTTTTTGGTAAAAAATTCCAATAACATATATCTTATATGGGGTTAAAACAGTTTATAAAAATCACACTTACAACGCATCTATATTAAGTCTTCTTTACAGTACAGTAAGCAAAATTGATAGTGCTGGGCCAAGTTTTCTGTATAGAGATGAAATTACCTTTTCTTTACGAAAAAATGCTAAAAATTGACTTTTTTCACCATTTTTTGATTTGTAACTTTTGACTGAAGAATCGGACCTTATATCGCGACACAAAGTCTGCGAAAATTTCAAAAAAAAAAACAAAAAGCAAAATCGGGAGATCGGTTTATATGGGAGCTTTATCAAGCTATAGATCGATTCAGACCATATTGAACACGAATGTTGAAGGTCATGGGAGAAGCCGTTGTACAAAATTTCTGCCAAATCGGATAAGTATTGCGACCCCTCTAGAGGCTCAAGAAGTCAAGATCGCAGATCGGTTTATATGGCAGCTATATCATGTTATGTTCCGATTTGCGCCATACTTAGCACAAATGTTGGATGTCATAATAAAACACCTCCTGCAAATTTCAGCCAAATTGGATGAGTATTACGACCCCTCTAGAGGGTCAAGATGTCAAGATCCCAGATCGGTTTATATGGCAGCTAAATCAGGTTATGGACCGATTTAAACCGTACTTAACACAGATGTTGGAAGTCATAACCAAACGCTTCGCGCTAAATTTCAGCCAAATCGGATAAGAATTGCACCTTCCAGCGGCTCAAGAATTCAAGATCCAAGATCAGATTATATGGCAGCTATACTAGGTTATGGACCGATTTGAACCATACTTAGTACAGTTGTTGGAATTAATACCAAAACAGCACGTGCTAAATGTCAGTCAAATCGAACCATAATTGCGCCCTCTATAGGCTCTAGAAATCAAGACCCTTCGAAAGTTATCGTGCTTTCGACAGATAGACGATCGTATGGACGGACATGGCTAGATCGACTTAAAATGACACGACTTTCAAGAATATATATATTTTATGAGGTCTTAGACGCATATTTCGAGGTGTTTCAAACAGAATGACGAAATTAGTATACCCTTATTCTATGGTGGAGGGTATAAAAATTTTTTAGTCAAATTTCTTGGACACTATAAAAGATATCATGCACATTTAGGTCTGTTTTTTTGTAGGGCTTTTTAAGCACTTTTCAGCAAAAAAAAAAAATTGGACCATAAATGCGTTTTTGACAGTGAACAAAATTTTGTAGGTCCGAGGTGACCAACTTTGAAGGCCAACCAATGGGCCCCTGGGACTTCAAAGGCCTGATATTTTGCATATAAACTGGACACCTCAGCTATAACTTTGTAAAATTTCATGATGATACTTCTATCCGTTCCAAAATGGCGGACTTATTTCCAATTTTGTTCCCCATCCCACTGTGCGAGGGTTCCTCTTACTCTCGACATTACAGGTGCATTTTTTTCGAAATGGGATCAGATTAAGATATAGCACCCGATTTTCACTTCTAGAGCCTTAGCAAGCGCATTTTTGAGCTATCTTTCCAAAATTTTGCATTACGCTTTCCTCTACGACTACCACAACATTTAAAGAGTAGAACATCCAGCGAACAGCTCAAATACAAACATCATGCCTGTGTCAAGGGAAGGTCGGTGGAGACTGCCCTACAAGAGGTTAGGCATAAAATAGAAGAATCCTTCGATGCCAAAACGTACACACTGGCGGTATGCATTGATTTCGAGGGGGCTTTTAAAAATGTGCGGACCGATATCCAATCCTTAGACAAGTACGGGGTGGACCCTGTCCTTAGAGACTGGATAAATCATATGCCAAGGAACAGGTGGATAAATTGCGGGTCCCATGACATAAACATAAGGGAGAATGTGGCACAGGGGGGCATTTTATCGCCACTCCTTTGGGTGACCACCATAAATAACCTATTAAGAATGCTTACTGAGGAGGGATTTGAACACGTCTGCTATGCAGACGATGTTATAATGCTTATAATGAAGGACCGAAAAGGTCTTGCATATGGCATATGACTGGGCTAGACACAGGGGTCTCAATGTTAACCCAGAGAAGACTGAAATATGCCCGTTCTCGAGGAAGATGAAGGTGAACCAATTTGACGCCCCACATTTCCTCAATAAAACGATATCGATGTCTGACACGGTCATATACTTAGGAGTGATCTTGGAAAGGAAACTTAATTGGAAGTGTCACATTCAGGAGCGTACTGATGAAGGTCACAAATGTTGGGCACTATGTAGATGGAAGGAACGAGGTTTCCGATCGGATACCTACGGCACTTGAAGTCGAGTGTCGAGTCTTGGACTGATGGAACCCTAGTCGAGTGCGAGACGCTGATGGCAGCGCCACAATCTTGAACTGACGGGACCCTAGTATAGCCTTCTGGAAGATCATGTTACACGGATGGATCAAAGCTAGAGGACAGAGAGGGCCTGCAGGTCTTCATGGAGAACCCAGGCACTGAGATCTGTTTTAAACTGCCTGACCATAATATGGTCCTGCGGGCGGCGATCCAGGCGATCTCGGACGTCGAATGTGAAATCTTTACGGACTGTAAAATGGCCATTAGGGCAATAACAACCAGAAGGATATTAACGCCTTCTCTGAGGATGGCACTATCCGCATCGTTTGGGTGCCGGGCCATAACGCAGTAAAGAGGAATGAAATGGCAGTGAAGGCCAGAGAACTTCCGTCGATAAACTTGGTTAACCCCAAGCCTTTCGGGTGGACGCAGTCTGATTTAAGGGCGTGGACGACGAACGCTGATGGACGATGTAACGCTGTGGAACAGCGAAACGGTCGATAGGACGACGAAAATCTAATGGGAAGATCCGGATCGTGAAAGACGAGGGTATTAGTGACAGGAGAAGTTTTTACATGGCTGCCATTCCAAATTGTAAATACCCAATAAATACCTTTTTTATACCTACCACCGAAGGATGGGGGTATATTCATTTTATCATTCCGTTTGCAACAAATCAAGATATCCATTTCCGAACCTATAAAGTATACATATTCTTGATCGTCGTAAAAATCTAAGACTATCTAGCCATCACGCTACAGTCTTGAAAAATAGAGATATTGAGCTGAAACTTTGCACAGGTTTTTTTTTTGTCCATAAGCAGGTTAACTTTGAAGATGGGCTATATCGGACTATATCTTCATATAGCCCCCATATAGACCGATTTCCCGATTTAGCGTCTCAGGCCTATAGAATCCACATTTATTATCCGATTCTGCTAAAAATTGGGACAGTGAGTTGCGTTAGGCCAGTCGACATCCTTCTTCAATTTGGCCCAGATCGGTTCAGATTTGGATATAGCTGCCATATAGACCAATCCGCCGATTCAGGGTCTTGGGCCGTTAAAAGTCACATTTATTATCCGATTTTGCTGAAATTTGGTACAGTGAGTTGTGTTAGGCCACACGATATCCTTCTTCAATTTGGCCCAGATCGGTCCAGATTTGGATATAGCTGCCTTATAGACCGATCTCTCGATGTAAGGTCTTGCGCCCATAAAAGGCGCATTTATTGTCCGGTTTCGCCGAAATTTGAGACAGTGAGTTGTGTTAGGCCCTTCAACATCTTTCTGTAATTTGGTCCAGATTTGGATATAGGTGCCATATAGACCGAACTCTCGATTTAAGGCTTTTGGCCCATAAAAGACCCAGAAAAGTCACATTTGGGACAGTGGGTTGTGTTAGGCCCTTCGACATCCTTCTTCATTTTCACTCAGATCGTTTCAGATTTGGATACAGGTGCCATATAGACCGATCTCTCGATTTAAGGGTTTGGGCCCATAGAAGGCGCATTTATTGTCCGATTTTGCTGAAATTTCGGTCAGTGAGTTGTGTTAGGCTCTTCGAAAACTTTCTGCAATTTCAACATCCTTCTTCAATTTGGCCCAGATCGGCCTAGATTTGGATATAGCTGCATATAGACCGATCCGCCGATTCATGGTCTTGGGCCCATTAAAGTCACATTTACTATCCGATTTTGCTGAAATTTCGGAAAGTGAGTTGTGTAAGGCCCTTCGACATTCCTCTACAATTTGGCTCTGATCGGTTCTGATTTGAATAATGCTGCTATATAGACCAATCTCTCGATTTAAGGTTTTGGGCCCATAAAAGCCGATTTTATTGTCCAATTTCGCCGAAATTTTACATATTGACTTATGTTAGGCTTTTCGACATCCATTTCGTATATGGTTCAGGTTTATTTTGTAGATATAGCTACTAAAAAAAATCCATATTTTTTTATACACAATTGAACAATGGCTTGTACCTATTAGTATTTGGTCCAAATCGGACCATATTTCGATATAGCTGCTATGGGGACATAAATTAGGAATTTTTCCCCGGACTATGACTATGGATTATGGAGGGTATCCAAAGTTCGGCCCGGCCGAACATAACGCCTTTTTACTTGTTTTTCGTATCTTGTGTTTCTTTTTCTTCATCCATGGTGCTGATACTTAAAGTTATC
Source organism: Stomoxys calcitrans (assembly GCF_963082655.1). Classification (NCBI taxonomy): domain Eukaryota; kingdom Metazoa; phylum Arthropoda; class Insecta; order Diptera; family Muscidae; genus Stomoxys; species Stomoxys calcitrans. The sequence continues at coordinate 183,319,890 of NC_081553.1, forward strand.
CAAGGTCGAACTTCCTTCCAATTTTCCACTAGCTCTCTTTTTTTTAATTTGCAACTTTTGAATGTCATAGGACCTCTACGCAAAGCCTCAAAAACTATGAAATTACTTTTTTTTATTTTTTTTTTGAGATTTTAGCCCAGCTGTAAGATAAACATTGATTATTTTTTTTTTTAATTTTGTTTTATTTTTTTTTTTTTCGTTTCATTTTATGTTTTATTCAAATCTTGAAAAACAAATCATCACTATCATTGATCAATGACTAGGACGTGGAGCTGCCATGATTATTGAATCGCTGTTTTTATTCTATCACATCAATTGCTTCAAATGCTGTGTCTGCCATGTCCAATTGGGCGATGGGCTCAATGGGACCGATGTGAGAGTGCGAAATCACAAATTGCACTGTCAAAATTGTTATTCCAGTGATGATGGCATCAAATTCAGTTGTGTTTGAAAAGCGGCAGCCAAAAAATAGAAAAGAAGCGATAATCGAGAAGAGAGGATTTCAACTCCCAAAGCATGGACGCAAAAGGATATGCAATACAATATCCTTGAGGCATACTTACAAGAATTGTTGTTATTGTTAGTAATTAATTAAGGCTTATGCATAGAAATCGAACACAGAATACCCTAAACACACTCACAACTTTCAACCTCTCCCCCCTACACCTATACACCTATACATTATCATATAAACATAATATATATAAACATACTCACACTATATATCACACACACACACACACACAAACACACTTTATACATATTTGTTAACCAAGTTAATTAATATTGTATTTTTGAATGTCGTCTGTTTGTTTCTTGTTTTCTTTCCTAAATATGACTAAAGTAAAAAACAAAAAATCGAAAATTTTCCTGGAGAGAAAATCAAAGCAAAACAAAAACTTTTTTTAGGCATTTTCTAAAAATGTTTAAAAAACAATTTAAGTGTTTTTTTTTTCTTATCGTTTCTTCTCTCCTACAACACTTTTGATCAATTTGTAATTGGTGTCTTTTTTCTAAAAACAAGTCAATTTCAAAACAAATTAAAAGCTCTCTCTCTCTTTGTTTTTTCTTCCAATTAAAACTTGAATGTAACGAAAACCAAATGAATAAAAAGCAAAAAAAAAACTTAAAAACAATAATGGAAATTTTTGAAGATTTATAGAAAATTTCTTTGTTTTATTTTTTGTAATAAATAAATGCAAATATTTTATTGCTTAATATTTATACACATATATGCGAAATCAAAAACAAATCTCTATATGGAATGTTACCCAATAAATGTTTATGAAGTTTAAAACGAATACGAAATCGACTCTATACGCCCCCCCCCCCCCCCCCCCCCCCCCCCCCCCCCCCCCTCCCCCCTCCAAGCAAAAATCAATTGTTATGAAATTTAAAACCGAATTATACAAACTGAAAGCAAATGAGAAAAAAAAACAAAAAAAAATATTTACAATATTTATAAAATATTAACGAAATGCAAGCATACAAAAAAAAAAAAAAAAAAAAAAAAAACGGAATCTAAAATTGTATCATATCATTATTTAATTTTTTACTTTTATTATTATTATATTATATATATATATACATTAAATACTATAAATGATTAAGTTAAACAATGTTTTAAGACAAAACAACAACAACAAAAATAATGTATTTTATTTGAAACACAAATGTTTTAACATAATGCATACACTACTTATATAAATATTTGAAAACTTTCAACTCTTAACATACTATCCTTCCTATCTATCACTCTAAAGAGCGAGACAACCAAAATAATTGGTGAATTTAGAGATTTTTAAATATTTCCCCTTATTCTTTAAATGCTTATATTTTGTTTTATACATGTTGTTTATTCAGTTCTTTCTCTTCTTCTTTTCCCTTTTTTGTATCCTTAAACTGAAGCATAAGTTCTTCTTAAATTTATATATAACAGTGTTAAAAATAATTGTAAATTCCACTTTCTTAATATAATTTGGACCCAAGTCTATGTATAAGTTTAACAAATAAATACAATAAAAAAAATAATTAAAACAAAATTTAGTTTTAAACGTTTTGAATAATTTGAGAAAAAAGAAACCAGGAACTATTGATTTGGAAAGGGGACTCCCCTTCACCAAAAGCCCGTCGAGCGGGCACATCGTCCAATTGAAGTAGTATAAGGTTCATATAACAGATATTTGGAAGGAGAGTAAGATTTCGGCAACCACAGTGATGTAAGACAAAATGTGTCTCAATCGCATGGCAGCCGGTTGTACGCACCGGATTGACCCGATGGAAGCCTCATCGGCAAGGGCTGCCGCCTCAGTGTACGTGTTCGTCTTTTTATCGTCATGGGAGAGGCACATCCCGGAGTGTCTTCTCCGCACGCTTCTGTTCCGTGCCGGGAATTGAAAAGAACACCGGATCCTGGTTCTGTTCGGTTTGCCAGAACCGACTTCATCATCGGTCGGTGTCGGTGAGGTGTAAACGGTGCATGGGGTGGATACATTTCCCATCTTGCTCTGGCCTCACTTCACTACGGGAGTATAGTCATACCGGATATGTCACAAGGCGCTGTGCGAACATAGCTTAGTTTTAAATGAGAAAAAAGAAAACAGGAACTATTGATTTGAAAGGGGGACTCCCCTTCACCAAAAGCCCGTCGAGCGGGCACATCATCCAATTGGAATAGTATAAGGTTCATATAACACATATTTCGAAGGAGAGTAAGATTTCGGCAACCACAGTGATGTAAGACAAAATGTGTCTCAATCGCATGGCAGCCGATTGTACGCACCGGATTGACCCGATGGAAGCCTCATCGGCAAGGGCTGCCGCCTCAGTGTACGTGTTCGTCTTTTTCTCGTCATGGGAGAGGCACATCCGGGAGTGCCTTCTCCGCACGCTTCTGGTCCTTGCCGGGATTGAAAAGAACCCCGGACTCTGGTTCTGTTCGGTTGGCCAGAACCGACTTCATCATCGGTCGGTGTCGGTGAGGTGTAACCAGTGCATGGAGTGGGTCCATTTCCGATCTTGCTCTGGCCTCACTTCACTGCGGGAATATAGTCATACTGGCTATGTCGCAAGGTGCTGTGCAAACATAGCTTAGTTTTAAATGAGAAAAAAGAAACCAGGAACTATGGATTTGAAAGGGGGGACTCCCCTTCACCAAAAGCCCGTCGAGCGGGCACATCGTCCAATTGGAATAGTATAAGGTTCATATAACAGATATTTCGAAGGAGAGTATGATTTCGGCAACCACAGTGATGTAAGACAAAATGTGTCTTAATCCCATGGCAACCGGTTGTACGCACCGCATTGACCCGATGGCACACTCATCAGCAAGGGCTGCCGCCTCAGTGTACGTGTTCGTCTTTTTTTCCTCATGGGAGAGGCACATCCCGGAGTGCCTTCCCCCCACGCTTCTGTTCCGTGCCGGGAATTGAAAAGAACCCTGGATCCTGGTTCTGTTCGGTTTGCCAGAACCGCCTTCATCATCGGTCGGTGTCGGTGAGGTGTAACCGGTGCATGGAGTGGGTACATGTGTCTCAATCCCATGGCAGCCGGTTGTACGCACCGGATTGACCCGATGGAACCCTCATGGGCTGCCGCCTCAGTGTACGTGTTCGTCTTTTTTTCGTCATGGGAGAGGCACATCCCGGAGTGCCTTCTCCGCACGCTTCTGGTCCGTGCCGCCTTCATCATCGGTCGGTGTTGGTGAGGTGTAACCGGTGCATAGAGTGGATACATTTTCGATCTTGCTCTGGCCTCACTTCACTACGGTAGTATAGTCACACTGGCTATGTCGCTATGCCGCCCCCGAACTCTCCCGTACAGCAATTATTGCCATGCCAGTGCCGGGAAGTGTATCGTTTTTGCAGTTAAACTGCAACGAACTTCGTGGCAAGATCGATAAGATTGTGGACTTTATGAGTCGGAAGAGCATATTGATCACAGCGATCCAGGAGACAAAGCTGATCAACACCTGCAGCTTGCACAGTTGTCACGGTTACAAAGTGCTACATAAAGATCGCTGAAGCAATGGAGATGGGGGAGTGGCCTTCGTAATACACCATTCCGTGCAATATTGACCTATATCGCCTGCGCATAGCGCTAGTGACCCCTACATGGAATACATGGGGATAGCAGTCAAGTCTGGTACTGCCGAGATAGAGCTATACAACGTGTACATACCGCCGGTTGGTAGCTGTGTCCCGATTAGTGGCCAGGCTTACAACCCCGTCATAAGTGGGTTGCTATCTGGCTATAATCGTCTGGTTTTAGGGGACTTTAATGCGCATCACACGTCATGGCATTCTCACCTAGGTAACGACCAGCGTGATATAGCTTTGGCAGAGCAGTTTGAAAGCTCCACGTTTTGCACGGTGAATGAGGATGTCCCCACTAGGATTACGATGAGGTGCAGCAGCTTGCCAGACATCTCCATTGCATCCCCTTATCTCCTGAGTGACATATCCTGGCATGCTGTCATCTCTTTGGGGCCAGACCACCTACCCATAATTCTCACCATCGACCGACCAACCGACTTTATAACCTCTAAGCGCCGGACGTTTACCAATCATAAGAAGGCCGATTGGACTGGCTTCAGAGAGTATACCAATCGCCGCTTCAGTTAACTGCCACCGCCCTCTGATGTGCTTGTTGCCGAGAGGAAATTCCGAGACATCATAATACCAGCCGGTCGAATATCCTAAGTGCGGGCCAATTTCCCGGCGCAAGCAGTGGTACTCGCAGATGAGCGTGAAGGGATTCGTGCTGTGGGCCCCGCTAACCCCAGAATCAGCGAGTTGAATCTGGAAATAAACAGGGTAGTCAACGAACATAAGCGGAATTTGTGGCTGGAACACTTGGAGCAATGTAACTTAGGCACCGGTGTAGTAGGCAAACTGTGGTCTACTGTTAAGTCACTCTCGAACCCCGGTAGACGGGATGACAGGACCTCAGTTAGTTTTGGCGACGTAACCGTGACTGATCCGAAGAGATGCGCCAGGTTGTTCAACCGTCAATTTATTGTGCATCACGAGAGAGACTGCGCAAGGCGGAGTGCCATTCGCCATATCCATGGTCTCCGAGCCAATGGACAGCCATCACAATTTAACGTGGGCGAAGTTACGATTGTCATCCGTGGCGCCAAATCATCCAAGTCATTGGACCCCGTCGGAATGTCCACAGTGATCTAAAGAATCTTGATTTACCTGCAGTTGAGCACCTTACTACTCTCCTCAACCTGTCTTTGAACACTCACAGAGTCTTGTTTTGTCCATAAGCAGGTTAAGTTCGAAGATGGGCTATATTGGATTATATCTTGATATAGCCCCCAAATAGACCCATATAGACATTTATTATCCGATTTTGATGAAATTTGGAACAAAGAATTGTGTTAGGCCCGTCGACATCCTTCGTCAATTTGGCTCAGATCGAACCAGATTTGGATATCCTAGCTGCCATATAGACCGATCCTCCGATTTGGGGTCTTAGGCCCATAAAAGTCACATTTATTATCCGATTTTGATGAAATTTGGAACAATGAGTTGTGTTAGGCCCTTCGACATCCTTCGTCAATTTGGCTCAGATCGGGCCAGATTTTGATATAGCTGCCATATAGACCGATCCTCCGATTTAGGGTCTTAGGCCCATAAAATCCACAATTATTATCCGATTTTGATGAAATTTGGAACAATGAGTTGTGTTAGGCCCTTCGATATCCTTCGTCAATTTGGCTCGGATCGGGCCAGATTTGGATATAGCTGTCATATAGACCGATCCTCCGATTAAGGGTCTTAGGCCCATAAAAGTCACATTTATTATCCGATATTGATGAAATTTGGGACAGCGAGTTGTGTTAGGCCCTTCGACATCCTTCGTCAATTTGGCCCTCATCGGTTCAGATTTGGATATAGCTGCCATATAGACCGATCTCTCGGTTTTAGGTTTTGGGGCCAAAAAAGCGCATTTATTGTCCAATGTCGCCGCAATTTGGGACAGTAAGTTGTGTTAAGCCCTTCGACATCCTTCTTCATTTTCGCTCAGATCGTTTCAGATTTGGATATAGCTGCCATATAGACCGATATCTCGATTTAAGGTCTTGGCCCTAAAAAAGGCGCATTTATAATCCGATTTAACTGAAATTTGGCAAATTGACTTATGTTAGGCTTTTCGACATCCATGTTGTATATAGTTCAGATCGCTTTATTTTTAAATATAGCTTCTAAAAAGACCAATATTTTGTTATACACAATTGAACAATGACTTGTACATATTAGTATTTGGTACAAATCGGATCATATTTTGATATAACTGCTATGGGACATAAGGTATGTAATTTTCACTGGATTTTGATGAAAGGTGGTTTACCTATATATACGCGAGGTGGTGGGTATCCAAAATTCGGCCCGGCCGAATTTAACGCCTTTTTACTTGTTACTATTCTTTTGTTTCTCATAGTGACCCTTACAGTTTTCCGGGAGCGTGTTACTGCCCCAGCACCCCAACCAATTGGGTTTTGTGGGATCGCACATGTATCCCTCGTTGTGGCGAGCCGCTTGCTCCAAGATCTGACGCTCGCCTTTAGGCGTCCCTAACCTTGGAACAGACGCTGATGTTATTTGATGGCGCCAATAGCTCGACTTTTCATCTCGAGTATCGTTGGCACTCAGTATTTAATTAAGAGCCAGTGCCACCTGACGCCTCATGACGCCTCGGAATCGCTGAATGCCCGCTGCCGGATTTGCAGCTACTCCGCATAAAAACGAAGCTTTCCACTATCCGCAACCTATGGACGCCCGGTAGCCTTCAGCTAAGCTTCCCTTGATAATGATGGACACTTCACAAGTAGGAGCTCAAAGTTCCAGCCTGTATGGTGCTCATAGTTATCCCATGTCGCCCTGGAGGTGCAAATATTGGGTTGCCCAAAAAGTAATTGCGGATTTTTCATATAGTCGGCGTTGACAAATTTTTTCACAGCTTGTGACTCTGTAATTGCATTCTTTCTTCTGGCAGTTATCAGCTGTTACTTTTAGCTTGCTTTAGAAAAAAAGTGTAAGTGTATATTTGATTAAAGTTCATTCTAAGTTTTATTAAAAATGCATTTACTTTTTTTTAAAAAATCCGCAATTACTTTTTGGGCAACCCAATATATGTAATAAGACACATTCATAATAAATTAAACTTTGCCGATAGCATCGATAGGAAAAATATCAATCGATATAATTAATTATCGATAGTGCCATCTATATTTTGCCAGCTCTCTCATGGATACACCCATATACAGCTACTGTCAAAATAACGGTAAGTTAATCAGTGCGCATGATGCCCAACTGTCATTGTATACCAAAACATTTGGCTAACTGTTATAATGACAGAATTGAAAAGTAATTCAATTGCAAAAGGCCATTTGACAGGAAGAGGAGTTTTATCAACAAACAAATAAATGTTTGCCAAAAAATTACAAAAATGGATAATTCCGAGACCATAACGAAGAAAACCAACAACAGTGTGGATTTAACCAAACAGGAACAAATGAAACCGCGCTCTTTCATACGGGGTACCAGTGGCCACTTGCTTCAACAATTGAATGAGTTTAGAAAAAGGGAGCAGGTATGTACATATATGCTGCATGTGCAGTGGCGGTGGTGGCAGACGAATAAGACAAAAGCAACACCCACCTATCCGTTACTGTGTGTGTGTGTGTGGAGAAGTTTTCAATTTCCTTCATTTTCAGTTTACCGATGTAGTGCTACTGGGCAATGATGGCACCCGCATTTCGGCTCATCGCAATATTTTGGCTGCTGCCAGTCCTTATTTTATGGCCATGTTTAGCGGCCACTTTCCCGAGAGTGAACAGGCTGAAATTTATTTACCCGAAATCGATACTCTATGTCTGCAATTGGTTGTGGAATTCATCTACACTGGCCTGGTGGACATCAACGATGACTATGTGCAACAATTAATGCAGACAGCTTCATTTCTGCAACTGGACCACTTATCGGATATGTGTGGAGAGCATATGGGGGAATTGTTGGATCCAGAAAACTGTTTGGGTTTCAAGCACTTTGCCGAGAAGCAGAACAATCAGATATTGCTGGAAATGTCTAAGGATTTTATAATAACGCATTTTCAAGATGTGGTGCAATGTGAGGAGTTCTACGAGATGTCCTATGAGGAGGTAAGGCACTTCCCCAAAAAGTAAAATGGATCAATGTATATCATACTTGCCATCGATGACGAAGTTTTTTTGTTTAAAGAGCTTTAGCTCCATAACTAAAAAGACATTGGTCTTTGACATTAACAATCATATTTCAATGCTTCCACTTGGGATACCATATTTTCGGAGATCAGTAGGTCTTCCTGTATCTATCCCAATTTGAGGGTAAAAAGTGTTCTCTCCTACCAAAGACCTTTTATTGCCAGTTCTATCCTGATCGGTCTTTATTTATTATTATACCCACCGCCGTAGGATAAGGGGTATATATATTTCGGGTCGTCGTAAAATTCTAAGACGATTTACGATGTCCGTGTGTCTGTCCGTCCGTCTGTTGTAATCACTTTAGAGCCTTCAAAAATTGCAATATTGAGCTGAAATTTGGCACAGATACGTCTTTTTGATGCACGCTGGTTAACTTTCTTGAACGGGCCAAATCGAACCATATTTGGATATAGCTGCTATATAGACCGACTTTCTGATAAAGTCTCGGAAGACCATAAAAGCTTTATTTATCACCCGATTTCGCTGAAGTTTGCAACAGTGTGTTATTTTAAGTTTCCCAATATAGCTGCCATATAGACCGATCTGCCGATAAATGGTCTGAAGCCCATAAAAGTGGTCTGAAGAGTTATTTTTAGCCTCCTGACACCCGACCTAAATATGGTTCAGATCGAATTATATTTAGATATAGCTGCCATATATACCGATCTGCCGATAAGCGGTCTGAAGCCAATAAAAGCTTTATTTATCTTCATATCTGGCTGAACGTCAAGACGTGACCCAGATACTTGCCTCCTTATACTATCATTTGAATTCGAATTCAACTGCCATAGACCTTTCGTTTAGTTCCCATATTATGCCGATCGAATTACACGACTTTTTGAAGCGTTTTAGTTGGGTGGGCCGGTCTCAAACTCGGTCCGAAATGTGTATATCAGATTTGTAGCCAACTCCCAAAGACCTTTCATTTTCTACCCAATTCGTGACGTTGGACATTCATGCCCGTTTTGGTGTTGGAGCGGCTCCGTAGACACCTTGAACCAAATTCTTATTACAAATGTGGTCCCAACTTCCAAACATCTTTCATTTGATACCCATATTGTCCCCATCGATAAATATGTCCTGTTGAGGGGTTTTTGGGGGGAGTGGAGGGGGAGTAAGATACCAAGGAATACATTTTTATATCAGATTTTTACTCTTCTTGTAAATACCTATCATTTGATATCCATATTGTCCCAATCAGCAAATATGTCAAGCTGGGGGGTTTTAGGGTGGGTGGAGGGGAGGCCCCTCAGTCACCAAGGAATACATTTTTATGTCACATATGTACTCTACTTTTAAGTACCTTTCATTTGATACCCATATTACCCAAAGCGGTAAAAGTGTTCTGTTGGGTGGTGTTTTTGGGGGTGGGGAACCCCCCGACACTTAAGATGACATTTTCATGCCAATTTCTTACTCTACTCTTAAATAACTCTCATTTGATACCCATATTGCCCAAAGCGGTAAAAGTGTCCTGTTGGATGGTGTTTTTGGGGGTGGGGGGTCCCCCGCCACTAAGGGTGACATTTTTATACCAAGTTCGTGCTCTACTCTTAAATACCTTTCATTTGATATCCATATTGTCCCAATCGGTAAACACACTCGTTCGGGTGAGTTTTGAGATGGGGCGTTCCCCCAGATTAGTTGATTCCAAAATGTTATACCAATTTCGTGTTTTTTTGGGGGAACCATAAGATGGCATGCAAAATTTCTCTTAAATCGGGGCACCCATCTCCGAGATCGGTACACCCATCTCCGAGATTTGGCGTTTTTGAAACTGGGGGTATGGGGGAGTGCGCCCCCTTCAGATATCAAAAAATTTAGTACCCTACCCTTTTTCACCCGGGGCTCAAACTCTACCATCTGTGAAAATTTCATGCAAATTGGTTCAGCCGTTTTTGAGTCTATACGAAACAGACAAAAAAAAAAATAAACAATCAAAGAGCAACAATTTAATTTTTATATAATAGATAGCTGAGCCCGGCCCGCTTTGCTGAGCCCGATAATGCTATGTTGCAGAAAAGTACTCTTAATTTTGAAATTTCAGCCTAATTTCAGTTGAAAATATATTCCAATTTTCCTGTGTATTTTTTTACTCTCAATTACCTCTTATTTAAACCCTATAAGTAAAAGTCCTGTTTAAGGAGTTGGTGGATCCCCAGAGACTTGGTCTCAAAAGTGGTAGTCAATTTCGTAGGTTAGTTTAGGTAAGGGTGGCAATCTTTTACAGACTCACTTAGACAATTTTAAGTCCATTGCGATACCACAGTAGCGACAGACCAAGGCTTCTGGCGAGAATCGAACCCACGATCCCTGCACTGGTAATCCAAGCACGCTACCAACTCGGCTACCGGAGCGCCTAAGGTTAATGTAAACGTGCCAACAAAATTTCCCTTACGTCGACCCTACCCATCTCCGAGTTGTGGTGTTTTCAATTGGATTAATTAAATCCATTTGAAAACAGCCAGTAGATGGCGCTTACTTAAATGTTAGTACTACTACTCGGAGTGGCTTAACGCCTATAACATTGATCATTATGTGTTAGTTGTCTATAAATGACTATATGATTTTTTTTTTTAAATCAAATCTATAATCTACTCCCGAATACCTTTCATTCGAGTCCCATATTGTCATTATCGTCCTATTTGAAGGAGTTTTGGGGTCGAAGCAACCCCCTAGGTACTTGAACCCGAATTTTGATATCAAATTTGTATTCTACTCTCAAATACCTTTCATTTGAGTCCCATATTGCCCTGATCGGTCCACTTTTATTTTTGTGTGGTACTTTTGGGGTAAGGGGGAGGGTACGACCCCCTTGAGATATCAAAAAATTATATAGCCTATTCCTCCTTCCGGACGACTCCCCACAATCTGTGAAATTTAGAAAAATGGGTTTAGCCGTTTTAGCAAACAAACACAAATTAATTTTTACACCATCCACCATAGGAGGGGGGGTATACTAATTTCCCCATTGCGTTTGTAACACCTCGAAATATTCCTCTGAGACCCCACAAAGTATATATATATTCTTGATCGTCACGACATTTTAATTCGATCTGGCCGTGTCCGCCCTTCTGACGAAAGCTCGTTAACTTTCGAAGGAGTAAAGCTAGGCTCTTGAAATTTTGCACAAATACTTCTTTTTAGTCTAGGTCGGTTGGGATTTTAAATGGGCCATATCGGTTCATGTTTTAATATAGCTGTCATATAAACCGATCTGGGGTCTTGACTTCTTGAGCCACTAGAGGGCGCAATTTTTATCCGATTTGGCTGAAATTTTGCATGAAGTGTTTTCTTATTACTTCTAACAACTGTGTTATGCATGGTTGAAATCGGTCTATAACCTGGTATAGATCCCATATAAACCGATCTCCCGATTTGACTTCTTGAGCCCCTGGAAACCACAATTTTCATTCGATTTGGCTGAAATTTTGCACATAGTATTCTGTTATGTCCTTCAACAACTGTGTCAAGTACGGTTTTAATCGGTCTATAACCTGATACAGCTCCTATATAAACCGATCTCCCGATTTGACTTCTTGAGCCCCTAGAAGCCGCAATTTTTGTCCGATTTGGCTGAAATTTTGCATGTGGTGTTTTGTTATGACTTCCAACAACTGTATCAAGTACAGTCGAAATCGGTCTATAACCAGATATAGCTTCCATATAAACCGATCTCCCGATTTGACTTCTTGAGCCCCTAGAAGCCGCAATTTTTGTCCGATTTGGCTGAAATTTTGCATTTGGTGTTCTGATATGATTCCAACCACTGTGCCAAGTACGGTCTGAATCGGTCTATAACCAGATAAAGCTTCCATATAAACCGATCCCCCGATTTGACTTCTTGAGCTCCTGGAAGCTGAAATTTTTGTCCGATTTGTCTGAAATTTTGCATATAGTGTTCTGTTATGACTTCAAACAACTGTGTCAAGTACAGTCGAAATCGGTCTATAACCAGATATAACTGCCATATAAAGCGATATAGCTCCAATACAAGCCGATCTCCCGATTAGACTTCTTGACCCCTTAAAAACTCAAATTTTTGTCCGATTTGGTTGAAATTTTGCATTTGGTGTTCTGATATGACTTCCAACCACTGTCCCAAGTACGGTCTGAATCGTTGTATAACCTGATATAGCTCCCGTATAAACCGATCTCCCGATTTGACTTGTTGTGCCCTAGCTAACAACAAGTCCCAATTTTTGTCCGATTTGGCTGAAATTTACCATGCAGTGTTTTTTATGACTTTCATCAACTGTGCCAAGATTGGTCTAAAACGGTCTATAACGTGATAAAGCTCCCATGTAAACCGGTCTCTTGATCGTCTTTTTTGGTTCATAGAAGCTTGAATTTTCGTTTAACAGAAGTTTGGTATGTAGCATAAAATTATGCCCTTCAACTAAACTTATTTTGTAAAAATTTTTAGCAGAATCCATGGTGGTGGGTTCCCTAGATTCGGCCCGGCCGAACTTAGCACGCTTTTACTTGTTTTGTTTATAGAGCTTTAGCTTCATAACTAGGTGGACATTTTTTTAAAGATTTGATTTCTTTCCCTTATTTTTTCAGTTGGTTCCCATACTCAGCAATAATGAACTATTCATGCACTCCGACGACACCATTCTACAGGGCATAGTGCGTTGGGCCGAATATCAACCCGAAGATCGTCTACCATATCTATCACAACTCCTGCGTTTCATACATCCCATGTGCGTTTCGGCGGATATGACACGTTCACTGACCACCCTACAAAAACAAAACGATTGCTCACAATGGCTCAGTGAGGTGCAACACTATGAGGGCAGCTCGGAATGGCGTATCTTTCTGGTGGACAAAATGGGCAGAAATCCAGAGACTTGCCGCTATGATCTGAAAACGGGGACAATGTTGACTTTAAAGCCTCCACCCAGGCCAGCATTTGCCATAAGCCTGGCGGCCTATAAAAATATTCTCTACATTCAGGGCGGCAGTATAGGCAGGAGTACCAATAATTGCTATTATTACAACATCTATCGCGATCAATGGCATGATTTGGCCCCTTTGCAGGTGAAACGTTCCCATCATCGTTCGCTGATAGTCAACGACTGTTTATATGCCATAGGTGGCAATTCTTCAAATGGCATTACCAATTCGGTGGAATATCTCAATTTGGCCACCAATAAATCGGATTTCTGCAAACCCATGTTAGTGCATCGCAGCTCCATGGGTGCAGTGGTGCATGGTGAGTGCATGTATGTCATGGGTGGCGAGGAGGAGATACGCAGCTACAATTGCCTGGAACGTTATGATCCCCGAGAGAATTCTTGGCATTTTCTAGCCCCCATGAATGATGTCAAGGGCTATTGCTCAAGCGCTGTACTGGGGGACTACATCTATTGCTGTGAGGGCCTGGGCATGTGCATGGAACGTTATGACATGCGAGCCAATAGATGGGAGGTCCTGGATTTTGGTGAAGAGCGTGAATTTTATGAAATCTTCACCGTAGACAATCAACTGTATTCGACATGTGGCGATTTTATAGCCCACTATGAGATGGATACAAACAAATGGGTTGTGGTCCATAGATTTCCCTTTCTGCGTGATTGGGACTATGCTGTGGCAATGAACATGGTCAATTATGGTCTTGAAGAGGAGCAGGAGGAAAATGCCAAAGACGAGGATGCCGATGAGGCAGACATGAAGGACAAGTGACAATAATTATATAGCAACGAAATGTTTGTTTTTCTTTTGTTGTAGTTTAAATTTTCAGAAATGTTAGTGAAATTATTGTGGGTCTCTTTTTTTTCCAAAAAAAATATAATTATAATAATAATGGTTAAATAGTAACAAAAAAAAGATAAAATAAAAGTAGTTGAAAGTAGTTAAAAATAATGTGAGTTGTTGGTATGTGCGTTTTTATATATCCCTAAAAAATAACCAAAAGAGGCAAGTGAATGATTGAACTTCGAATGCCTGGCAGGAGGCAAGGGGGGTGTTTATACCCAAGCCCGGCAAGGCAAGTTATGCGACACCAAAGGCCTACAGACCCATAAGCCTTACGTCCTTTCTACTCAAAACCATGGAACGTATTGTGGACACCATCATAAAGAGTAGGACATTCAGCGAACTGCTCAAATACAAACAGCATGCCTATGTCAGGGGAAGGTCGGTGGAAACTGCCCTGCACATGGTTGTGCATAAAATAGAAGAATCCTTCGATGCCCAAACGTACACCTTGGCGGTATGCATTGACATCGAGGGGGCTTTTAACAATGTGCGGACCGAAACATTGATCCAATCCTTAGACCTGTACCCGGTGGACCCGGTCCTTAGAGACTGAATAAACCACATGCTAAGGAACAGGTGGATAAATTGTGTGCCCCATGGTATAAATATAAGGAAGAAAATGGCACAAGGCACGCCACAGGGGGGCATTCTATCGCCACTCCTATGGGTGACCACCATAAATGACCTATAACGGATGCTGAATGAGGAGGGATTTAAACCCGTCTGTTAAGCAGACGATGTAAAAATACTTCTAAGGGGTAAGGATCCGAACGACAACAAAATATTGGTCTTTTTAGCAGCCTTATCCAAATATAAACAGATCTGAACCATATAGGACACGGATGTCGAAAAGCCTAACATAAGTTACTGCATTAAATTTTAACGAAATCGGATAATAAATGGACTTTTTTATAGGGCCAAGATTTTAACTCGAGAGATCGTTGTATATGGCACCTATACTTAATTGTTGACCGATCTGAACCAAATTAAACAAGCATATACTAATCATCCTATTTTATTATAACTCCACTACTATATCTGTAGTAGGGGCTGGTCTCGATCATATTTTATTCAGGTCCCGAGAACTCACATATAAGTAATATTTTCAGGCAATAAATCTACTTTTTATGGGATTACGACCCTATATTGGAAGATCGGTCTATATGACAGTTATATCTGAATAGTCTGATCTGACTCATATGTGGGTCGGATGTCGGGAGCCTTTAAACATCTCACTGTTTCAAATAACAAATCGGGTAATAAAAAAAGCTTTAATGAGCTTCAGACCCCTAATCGGCATATCGGTCTATATGACAGCTATCTTTCTTCTTCTTATATATAAAAATCAATATGTGTTTGTTTGTATGTTAGTGTGTTCCTTATAGACTCAGAAACGGTTGAACCGATTTTCTTGAAATTTTCACAGATGGTGCATAATGACCCCGTGGTGTAAATAGGATACTAAATTTTTTGATATCTGAAGGGGGGCGGACCCTTCCCCTTACCCTAATTTTCAGAAACGCCAGATCTCGAAGATGGGTGGTGCGATTTAAGCGAAATTTTGTGTGCTCTCATAAAGTATCCTAAAAATAAAAAAATTTGTATCCAAATTTCGGATGGGGTACCTAGGGGGGCTGCCCCACCCTAAAACCCACCAAACATATGTTTAGAACAATCACCACAATATGGGACTCAAATGGAAGCTATTTAGGATAAGAAAACGTATCTGATATCCAATTGTCGGACCAAGTGCTAGGGGGACCACCTCAAGCCCCAAAACACCCCTAAATCGGACATATTTACCGACCATGGCAATATGGGACTCAAATGAAAGGTATTTGCGAGTAGAATACGAATCTGATATCCAAATGTGGGACCACGTTTCTGGGGGTCCACCCCTTTCCCAAAACACCCCCCAAACAGGACTTATTTACTGACCATGGGAATATGGGGCTTAAATAAAAAAAGGTATTTGAATGTAGAATACGAATCTGATATCAAAATATGGGACCAAGTGTTTGGGGGGCCGCCTCTCACCAAAAACATCCCCCAAAGGTGACAAATTTTCGACCATAGCAATATGGGGCTCAAATGAAAGGTCTTTGGGAGTAAAGCACGAATTCGATATCACCACCCCACCCCCACAACACCACCCAAATAGTATGTATTTGCTGATTATTGCAATTTGAGGCTCAAATAAGAGGGTTTTTAAAGTGGAGCACGAATTCAATATATATTTTCAAGACCTCACTAGGACTCACTGACTGGCCGCCCATCCCCCAAAACACCCCTCATGCCGGACATGTTTGCCGACTATGGAAATATAGGGCTCAAATTAAAGGTATGTGAGAGTAGACCACGTATCTGATATCAACATTAGGGGCCAACTGTCTAGCGGACGTCCCACCACCATAACAACCCTCAAGTGGGACGTATTTGTTCACCAAGACAATTTAGGTCTTCAAGAGAGTGGAACTAAATATTCATAGTTTTTAGGGCCAATACCCCAAACCGGACATATTTGCTGACTTTTGCAATAAGGAGTTTAAATGAGATTAGAAAACGAATTTTTTTATCCAATTTTGAGGTCAATGCCAATATGGGGTTCAAATAAATGATATATGGATATATGTGGAGCTTAAATGAAAGGTATTGGGGGGGTAGGGCAAGAATTGATGCCCATTTTCGGGACCAATTTTCTGAGGGTCTACTCCTTTCCCAAAATACCCCACAAACAGCAATTTTTTAGTGACCGTCGCAATATGGGACTCAAATTTGGGAATAAAATACTAATTTAATATCCAAATGTAAGACCATGTATTTAGGGCATCACCCCTTTCCCAAAAGACCCCCAAAGGGAAAAAATTTTCGACCGCGCCAATATGTGGCTCAAAAGGTATTTGAGATTAGAAAACGAATTTGATAACCTATTTTGGGGCCATGTGTTTGGGGGACGCCTCATCCTGTAAACTTTTCTTAAGCTAATGGCATTATGGGGTTTAAATAAATGGTATTTGAGAGAGGAGCATGATGCTGATAGTTTTTCAGGGCCAAGTATCTGGGGGACCACCTCTCCCCCAAAAACACCACTAAATCAGACATCATGAGAATATCGGGCTGAAATGAAGTATTTTAAGAATTTAGTACACCTTACATAAAAATTTAAATTCGTAGACCAATAAAGATCATATGGGATTTAGATAAAGGCACTTATATTGTTAAACTGTTAGTCAAGCGATATATTGGGTTGCCCAAAAAGTAATTGCGGATTTTTTAAAAGAAAGTAAATGCATTTTTAATAAAACTTAGAATGAACTTTAATCAAATATACTTTTTTACACTTTTTTTCTAAAGCAAGCTAAAAGTAACAGCTGATAACTGACAGAAGAAAGAATGCAATTACAGAGTCACAAGCTGTGAAAAAATTTGTCAACGCCGACTATATGAAAAACCGCAATTACTTTTTGGGCAACCCAATACTATTTTCGTACCATGGTATTTCACTAAAAGATCTTTAATTGTCGAAAATAAATATTCCAAGAAAACATTTATTCCATATAAAGTAAAAGAAGGCGCAGCGGAGCGAGGCCGGGTCAGCTAATATAAAATAAAAATAAAAAGCCATCATTTTAAAATACGTATTTCTTTGTAATTAATCAATGATTATAGGCGGAAAAAGTACCTTAGGTAGTCGTCCTAGACGAAATGCCAGAAACAGTCGTTAATGTTGTCACCAACGAAAACGTGGAAGGCTCTGTCTTCTACTGAGTCTTTAACGAAAATGTATATGACTTTGACTCCAACTGTGTCATTGATGAAAATCTAAAAGACTCTGTCTTTTGTAGTGTCGTCGACGAAACTGTAAAAGACTGCATCTTCAACTGTATCACTGACGACAAGATGGGTGAAACTGTTAGCGATATTGTCAAGGACTGTATAAACTGCATTTTCAACTGTATCACTGACGAGAAGGTGGACGAAACTGTTAGCGATATTGTCGTCAAGGACATGATCGTTCACATTGTCGCTTGGAATGTCATGCTGGAGTTTTGCGACATTTGTGTGAAAATATCGTCAACGATTTTGGTTTTGTGTCCACAGTAAGTCTTCAAGGAATTTTAATGGTCGTGCACGATTCTTTGATGATATCTTGTAGACAAACTCTACTTTACATGAAATTGTGACATGGAATGAAGGCAACCACATATACCAACAACCCAGTTTACCGACTGCTCAATGTGTAGTTTATGAAACTTACTCAAATCCTCGTTGAGTTTTCATAATAAATAACAAACTTTTCCTTAATAATTTCACATTTATTTAATACAGTTTTTCGATTTATTATTACATTTTGCTTAAACTTTGTTCGGATTGCTACTAAAATGATTTGCTAAATATATCGATTTAAAAAAGTTCAAATAAAATATAAATAAAAAATAAAAATCTGATAAACAAAAATTCACATTGATCTTTACAAAATTAAGAATATTTGTTCAAAGTTTTTGTTTTTTTTTTTTGTTTGTTTGGCATTCATCGAAAAAGGGGTGGGGGAAATGTTAATTAACATATAAAAGTTTTACTTAATATTTTGATTAAAAATTACATTGTACATGCATATACGACACTCATTGTGCATTCTACAAAATAATATGTAAAAATATTGCACAAAATATTTTTAAATAAAAAAAAACCAAAAAAAAAAATGATATATGGGATAAAAAACATAAAAAAATAACATAGGGGGACCATGAAGTTATTAAACTAAAAACAAGCTTGCACTTAAAACTACTTCAAATAATATTAGCAAAATAGAGACTGAAAGTAGTGATTAGGTAGGGAGAGAGAAAAAACAAAGGCGACAACATTACAAAAAATATGTTAGAAACCTCTTTGACATTTCTGTGTATGTTTTTGGGTGATGAGAGTGGAAGCTATGGTCTTCAGATTACCACACTTCACATTTCTTAAGCGGATTCATTGGAGATCCCTCGGGGCATTGGAAATCTCGTGAAAAGTCCTTCATGTTGCTCATCGAACCCAAGACACGGAATTCGTTGGGTGAATGGACTCCTGTGGTAATACGCATTTTAAGAGTTTCTATGAGAGTGAGAGGGAGAGAGATATAAAAACCGAAGTTAGAATTCGAGTCACAGTATCCTAATCCCCAAAATAACTTTTGTTATTCAACAATTTCTCATTTGATATGTCTACCAAATTCCCCATTTTGACTTACCAGTTCTGTAGACAGCACACCAGGTCTGGGCAGCTGATATCCAAAACATTTGCTCTGGTGAATAATTTAGTCCAGGCAATTTTTGTTCTTCTCCATTTTGATCCTTCCACTTCTTGTAGGCAATGTAGGATTCCTTAATGCCACCATTATCGGCAATATTTTCACCTTGGGTGTTTATGCCGTTAAGCTGTTTCGAAAAAAAAAAATATATATAAAACAAGTAAGAGCTTGCTTAGTTTGGCCGGGCCGAATCTTATATACCTCCACCATGGATCGCATTTGTCGAATTCCATGCGCGGTATTTCTTTTTAGGCAAACAAAGAATATTCAATAAGAACTGTTATGCTATTGGAGCAATATCAAGTTGAAGTCCGATTCGGACCATAAATGAATGCTGAACATTGTTGAAGTCTTTGTGTAATATTTCAGTTCATTCGGATAAGAATTGCGCCTTGTAGGGGCTCAAGAAGCAAAAACGGGAGATCGGTTTATATGGGAGCTGTATCAAGCTATTGATCGATTTAGACCATATTAGACCATTAAAGGTCATGAGAGAAGCCGTTGTACAAAATTTCAGCCAAATCGGATGACAATTGCGCCCTTTAGAGGCTCAAGAAGTCAAGATCCCAGATCGGTTTATATGGCAGCTGTATCAGGTTAAGTACCGATTTGCGCCATACTTAGCACAGCTATTGGAAGTTATAACAAAACAATTCATCCAAAATTTCAGCCAAATCGGATGAGAATTGCGCCCTCTATTGGCTCAAGAAGTCAAGATCTAAGATCGGTTTATATAACAGCTACACCAGATTATGAACCGATTTGAACCATACTAAACACAGTTATTGGAAGTAATACCAAAACACTATGTGCAAAATTTCAGTCAAATCGGATGAGAATTGCGACCTCTAAGAGACTCAAGAAGCCCTCAAAGGCTCAAGAAGTCAAGGCACATGTTCGGTTCATATGCGAGGTATATCAAAACATGGACCGATTTTGAACCATACTTAACACAATTGTTGGATATCATCAAAAAATACTTTGTGCAAAATTTCATTCAAATCGGACGAGAATTGCGCCCTCTAAAGGCTCAAGAAGTCAAGACCCAAGATCGGTTCATATGGCAGGTATATCAAAACATGGACCGACCTACATTAATAAGAAGTATTTGTGCAAAATTTTATGCGGCTAGCTTTACTCCTTCGAAAGTTAGCGTGCTTTCGACAGACAGACGGACGGATAGACGGACGGACGGACATGGCTAGATCAACATAAAATGTCACGACGATACTTTATGGGGTCTCAGACGAATATTTCGAGTAGTTACAAACAGAATGCCGAAATTAGTATACCCCATCCTATGGCGGAGTGTATAAAAATTAATGAAATAGTGAATTCCCAATTGAGCTGAAATTTGGCACAGATACGTCTTTTTGATGCACTCTGGTAAAGTTCTTGAACGGGTCCAATCGGACCATATTTGGATATAGCTGCTGTATAGATCGATTTTCCGATAAAGGGTCTAATGCCTATTAAAACTTTATTTTTCATCCGATTTTGATGTAATTCGAAACAGTGGGTTACTTTAAGCATCCCGACGTCTTATCTAAATATGGATTAGATCGGACTATATTTAGATATAGCTGCCATATAGACCGATCTCCCGATAAAGTACCTGAAGCCCATAAAAGCTTAATTTTGTACCCGATTTCGCTGAAATTTAAAACAGTGAGTTTTTCTGAGCCCCACGATATCTGACCTTTATATGGTACAGATCGATTTATAATTGGATATATCTGTCATAAAGACCAATAATTTGTTCTACAAAATTGAATAGTGGCATAAATATTAGACCACTCAATTTCCGTGCCGAATTTGGGTGCTTAAGTTTTTTTCTGTCAGCCAACACTCAGGGGATGTCCCCTATGAATGCTGTGCATTGCGTTGACGAGAGGAAATTAGGAATTTGAGGGGGGGGGGGGAAAGGCTATAGTGCTCATTGACATTTGTCTTAAATCCTTGGATGTCAAAGTGGGTGGGAAAAACTTTAGCCGGAAGTCGATTCCACATACGAACGGTTCGGGCGAAATAAGAATTCTCTCTATAATGCATTGTGCGGTCCGCTGGCCAATCAATTACAAACAGGTGTGAGTTCTTGGAATGTCTAGTATCCCTGACATGCATCCTTACATCTGGAATAAGAAGACTAATATCAGACGAAAACACACCATGAAAGTACCGATAGAACAGCGCCAAACAACCCACATGGCGACGATGATGAAGGGAGGCAATAGAGTTGGATACCCCACTGTCCCCAATCAATGCCATCGCTCTCCTCTGTACACAGCCCAGTAGCTCCAGGGATGATTTTGAAGCTCCAGCCCATACATGTGAGTTGTACTCCAATTTCGGCCGTATAAAAGTGGTGTAGATGTTAAGTAGATCAGACGGAGTGAAGTAATTCTTACACCGTTTAAGGAAGCCTAAACACTTGAATGCTTCTTTCGACACTTCAAATACATGTTTAGACCAACGAACATCACTTTGTATTTTCATGCCCAGAAGAACATCAAGAGCTTCTGATTGCTCAATATCTACACCATTGATAGACAAAGATGATCGTAATGGGTCAGCGAATCGTTTGTATGACGACAAGCAGCACTGAGTCTTCCGTGCATTAAAATCCACTCGATTCATTCGACCCCACTCAGAAATGGCCAGCAAATCCTGACAGAGTGGTATCGTCCATAACCCGCCTCTTGTCCTCAATCTCTCGAAGACTCGGCCAATGGTCGAATGAGTACGAATGACAGAGATTACTGTCATCCGCAAATGAGTAGATCGGATTCGATGTCTGACTCTAGAATAGATCGTTGATGAAAATTAGAAAAAGAGAAGGAGAAAGAGAAAGAACAGAACCCTGGGGTACACCTGCGGTCAATTTGTGCTCATTGGATGAGAACCCATCTATAACGACTCGAATAGTAGGATCTCTGAGAAAGCTCGAAATAAGTCGAGCGAAGCTATTACCGACACCATATGCGACAAGCTTTGATTGTAGTGCACCGTGCCAGACCCTATCAAATGCCTTGGAGATATCCAGAGCCACAACCTTACTCTCACCAAACTGGTGGATTGAGCGACTCCAAAGTTCCGACAGAAGTACCATGAGGTCGCCCATAGAGCGATTTCTGTGAAACCCATACTATGAAACCCATCGCTAAGAAGGCCATTAGACTCTAAATACCTCACTAGATGGTGATTAACCATGCTCTCCATGACCTTGGAGAGAGCGCAGCATATCGCAATTGGCCGATAATTCGCAGGCTTGTTTGCCTCACCCTTTTTGGGTATTGGCTGAACGTTCGCAACTTTCGAACGCGCCGGGAAGACTCCCGCACGTTAGGCAAGGTTGAAAAGGTTGCGTAATGGACGAGCCAGCGTCGAAGAACAATTGCGTAAGACAAGTGTTGATATGCCATCCGGGCTCGGGGATCTATTTGCCTCTAGATTTTCAAGTACCCTTTTAACTCCACGAGTTCGAAAAAATATTTGGGGTATGACATTTTCGATTGAGGGGAATGATTGATTACTATCCAACAGGGAAGAGTTCCCTGCAAATATATCAGCCAACAGTTTAGCCTTATCAACCGGGTCAATGAACGTTTGCTCTTCCTTAACAAGAGTTGGAATAGATAAAGAACTACCCTTTACTCTTTTCACGAACGACCAAAAGCTCTTACTTCCTCGTATAGAAGCAAGAACCTTAGTACGCAGACGCTGTTCGTAAAGAAATTTTTCGCGCCTAAGGACATTGGCAGCAGTTCAGTATTGGAATTTTTATCCAATTTTCACCGGATTGTGACGAAATGGGGTTAACATATCCACCCGAGGTGGTGGGTATTCAAAGATCGACCCGGCCGAACTTAAGACCTTTCTACTTGTTTTTTTACTCACATTCATTCCAGTTTGTCTATCAGTATAGTTGCTGTATTGTTCAATAATACATTTGGCCTTTTCCAAATAGGCTTTTTGAGTATCCGATTGCCACCAGTCCAACAGATTACCCTCCAGATCAAAGGTGCGGCCCTGGTCATCGAAACCATGGGTAATCTCATGACCAATAACATAGCCAATGGCACCATAATTCATGTATTTAGGACGGTGGGCATTGAAGAAGTGTCCTTGCAAAATGCCAGCGGGGAATTCTGGAAAAAAATTTACATTAAGCAACAACAAATATTTCCCCTCTACAAATCCCCTATAGTAAAATACTCACGTATACTATTTTCTATGGCCGAATAGAAGGCATTGACCACAGCTGGGCGGGCATGACGAATCCAATCGGTTTTGTTCACAGGCAATCTCAATTTATTGAAAGAATAATCCGTTCCAAAGACATTCATCTTCAGGAAGGATTCAAAATACTTATCGGCATCAATGTCCAATTTGCGATAATACTCCTCCAACTTTTCATTGTCCAACATTTCATCGGGATAGCCGATGTGTGTGGTCATGTGTTTTAATTTTCTTTTGGCTTCCTCCTTGGTCGTGTCATCCATCCAGGACACTGTATCCAGTATATTGTGGAATACATCGCGTATATTATTGACCATTTCCAAAGCATTGGACTTGGAGTCCTCCTTGAAGTATTTGCGCACGTACAGCGAACCCACAGAGATGGCTAAACTATTTTGGGCAATTTTGGTTTTGGGTTTTATGAACGTGGATTAGGGAGTGATACGGCAAATCATGAAGGGGAAGGCATTGCAAAATTATTTTTGATGATTTTGTTTTCGGTGATACCCAATTGTATGGCAATTTCAAATGGTTAGGCATTCACGTTAAACAAAAACGAAACAACATATCGAAGAAGCATTTGCAACAAAATAACGATATATGGTGTGAAGGCGAATTGGTGGTAGTAGTAGTAGTAGTTGTTGTTTATGGTGTAGGCATTAAGTTTTGCGTTTTGTTTTTTTTTTTAACAAGTTCGAAAATAAAAATAAATGAAATAAAATTTAATTAATTGTTATTAAGATTAAACTCGAAAAAAATAAAGGAAATATACATAGGTTAAACAGTTGGTTAAGTGAATAAATATGAGCATCGATACCATAATTCCATAGTAAGCCAAAAAAAAAGTAACTTTCCCACTCAAAGAGAAATTAAAGTACCAGCGTCCACGAAAAGTGTAATGAAAGTACCCCTGTGCAAGGGAAAGAGTTCCTTAAGCACGCTTGCCCAAGTCCAAATGGACTAAAACTACCCTTGCCCTTAGAAGATTGTACTAAAAGTACGCTTGCCCAAGGAAAACAGTACTAAAAATATCCTAACCTAAAGGAAAAAGTAATAAAAAAAAATCCATGACCAAGGAAAAAGAGTACCCAAAGCACCCTTGCCCTAGGAACAGAGTACTAAAAGTCCACTTGCCCTAGAAAAAATGCCTAAAAGTACCATTGCGCAAGGGAAAGAGTACAAAAAGTATTCTTGCATAAGGAAAAGATAACTTGAAATACACTTGCCCAAGGGAGGGAGTACTTAAAGTATTTTTGTCTAAGAGAAAGAGTACTAAGAGTAGGATAGAGTACTAAGAGTAGGAAAGAGTACTAAGAGTAGAAAAGAGTACTTAGAGTAGGTAAGAGTACTAAGAGTAGGAAAGAGTACTCAGAGTAGGAAAGAGTAGACTTTTCCAAGGGAGAAAGCACAAAAGCATTTTTGCCTTAGGAACAGAGTACTAAATGAATGAACCCTTGCCCTAGATGAACCCTTGCCCTAGAGTACTAAATGAACCCTTGCCCTATGAACAGAATTCTAAAAACACCCCTGCCCTACGCAAAAAGTACTAAAAGTACCATTGCCTAAGGGAAAAAGTACAAAAAATAACATTGTGCAAGGGAAAGAGTACTTAGAATACCATTGACCACGGAAATGAGTACTAAAAGTATTCTTGCCCTAGGAAAAATGTACTAAAAGTACTATTGCGCAAAGTAAAGAGTTGAAAAATTAGACTTGCCCTAGGGAATGAATACTAAGAGTATCCTTTCCCAAGGGAATTAGTACCAAAAATAATAATGCTCAACGAAAAGAGTACTAAAAGAACACTTCCATTAAAGAAGGGTACTATTGCGTCAGGAAAAGAGTTCTAAGAGTAGACTTTCCCATATACAAAAAGTAACCTTGCGCAGGGGAATGAGTACTATAAATATTCTTGCACAAGGAAAAGAGAACTAAAAGTACACTTGCCCGAAGGAAAGTGTACTAAAAGTATTCTTATCCTAGGAAAAAAGTACTAAAAGTACCATTGTCTAAGGAAAGAGTTCAAAAAATACCATTGAGCAAAGGAAAAAGTACTTAGAGTACCATTCCCCAATGGAATGGGTACTAAAAGTATTCTTGCACAAGAAAAAGAGTACTAAAAGTATTCTTGCACAAGAAAAAGTGTACTAAAAGTACACTTACCTTAAAACAGAGTACTTAATATACCATTGCTTATAGAAAGTAGAACTAAAACTATCTTAACCCAAGGAAGAGGGTACTAAACCTATCCTTGCCAAGGGAAATGGTACTGAAACTACCTTTCCTCAATGAAAAGTTAACTAAAACTACCTGTCCCCAAGCAAAGTGTACGAAAAACTACACTTGCCCAAAGGAAGGGGTACTAAACCTACCCTTCCCCAAGCAAACGAGTTCTAAAACTTCCCTTGCCAAAGGGAAAGGTTTCTGAAACAACCTTTGCCCATGGGAAAGGGTACTAAATCTACCCTTGCTTAAGGGAAAGAGTATTGAAACTATTCTGCTCAAGGGAAAGGGTACTGAAACTACTTTTGCCCAAGGGAAAGGGTACTCAAACTATCATTGCTCTAGAGAAAGGGCACTTAAACTACCCTTACCCTTGGGAAGGGTACTCCAACTATTTTTTCATAAGGGTAAGGGTACTTCACCACCCTTCCCCAAGGGAAGGTAATAAAACCACCCTTACTCAAGAGAAAGGCTAGTTAAAGTACACCTGCTCAAAAAACAGGGTACTAAAACTACCCTTATTCAAGGGAAAGGGTACTGAAACTACCCTTCCTCAAGGAAAAGGGCACTGAAATTAACCTTCCACAAAGGAAAAGGGTACTGAAAGTAACCTTCCTCGAGGGAAAAGGGTGGTTTAAATACAGTAATTCAAGGGAAAAGATAGTTTAAATACACTTGCTCAAAGGAAAGGTTACTGAAACAACCCTTCCTCAAGGGAAAAGGGTTTAAATACACTTGTTCAAGGGAAAAGGTAGTTTAAATACACTTGCTGAAAGGAAATAGTACTGCAACAACCCTTCCTCAAGGGAAAGGGTACTGCAACTAATCTTCCTCAAGGGAATGGGTACTGAAACTACCCTTCCTCAAGGATTACTGAAACTAACCTTGCCTAAGGAAAAGGTACTAAAACTACCATTACTCAAGGGAAAGGGTAGCTTAAGTACACTTGCTCAAGAAAAAAAGTACTAAAACAACTTTTACCCAAGGGAAAAGGTACTAAAACTACATTGCCCAAGGGAAAGGTACTAAAACAAACCTTTTCTTAATAGAAATGGTACTAAAACTAACCTTCCTCAATAGAAATGGTACTAAAACTACTTTTCCTCAAGGGAAAGAGTACTAAAACTAAACTTGCCCAAGGAAAAGGTACTAAAACACTTACTCAAGGGAAAGGGTACTAAAACTACCTTGCCCAAGGGAAAGGTACTAAATGTACCCTTGCTCAAGGGAAAGGGTAGTTATAGTACACTTTCTCAAGAAAAAGGGTACTAAAACAACTTTTACCCAAGGGAAAGGGTACTAAAGCTACCCTTACTCAAGGGAAAAGGTACTGAAACCAACCATCCTCAAGGGAAAAGGGTGCTATAAATACACTTCTTCAAGGGAAATGGTAATTTAAATACACTTGCTCAAAGGAAATGGTACTGAAACAACCCTTCCTCAAGGTAAAGGGTACTGAAACTGCTCTTCCTCAAGGGAAATGGTACTGAAACTACTCATCCTTAAGGGAAAGGGTACTGAAACTACTCTTTTCTAAGGGAAAGGGAACCGAAAATACCCTTCCTCAGAAGAAAGGGTACTGAAAACACCCTTCCTCGAGGGAAAGGGTAATAAAACTACCCTCCCTCAATAGAAATGGTACTAAAACTAACCTTCCTCAATAGAAATAGTACTAAAACTACCATTCCTCAATAGAAATGGTACTAAAACTACCCTTCCTCAAGGGAAAGAGTCCCGGCACGGGATTGCTTTAAACACCACACAGGCTGGAACGTTGTGGGTTGTTTTGACATACTTTCCCTTGGGAAAGGGTACTAAAACTACTCTTCCACTTGGGAAAGGGTACCAAAACTACCCTTCCCCTTGGGAAAGGGTACTAAATCTACCCTTCGCCCTGGGAAAGGGTACTAAAACTACCTTTTCTCAAGGGAAAGGGTACTAAAAATACCCTTCACTTGGGAAAGGGTACTAAACCTACTCTTCCCCTTGGAAAAGGATACTAAAATTCCCCTTTGCCTTGGGAAAGGGTACTAAAACTACTCGTCCCCTTGGGAAAGAGAGCCAAAGAGGAATGGGAAAGAGAGCCAAAGAGGAATGAATACTAAGAGTATCCTTTCCCAAGGGAATTAGTACCAAAAATAATAATGCTCAACGAAAAGAGTACTAAAAGAACACTTCCATTAAAGAAGGGTACTATTGCGTCAGGAAAAGAGTTCTAAGAGTAGACTTTCCCATATACAAAGAGTAACCTTGCGCAGGGGAATGAGTACTATAAATATTCTTGCACAAGGAAAAGAGAACTAAAAGTACACTTGCCCGAAGGAAAGTGTACTAAAAGTATTCTTATCCTAGGAAAAAAGTACTAAAAGTACCATTGTCTAAGGAAAGAGTTCAAAAAATACCATTGAGCAAAGGAAAAAGTACTTAGAGTACCATTCCCCAATGGAATGGGTACTAAAAGTATTCTTGCACAAGAAAAAGAGTACTAAAAGTATTCTTGCACAAGAAAAAGTGTACTAAAAGTACACTTACCTTAAAACAGAGTACTTAATATACCATTGCTTATAGAAAGTAGAACTAAAACTATCTTAACCCAAGGAAGAGGGTACTAAACCTATCCTTGCCAAGGGAAATGGTACTGAAACTACCTTTCCTCAATGAAAAGTTAACTAAAACTACCTGTCCCCAAGCAAAGTGTACGAAAAACTACACTTGCCCAAAGGAAGGGGTACTAAACCTACCCTTCCCCAAGCAAACGAGTTCTAAAACTTCCCTTGCCAAAGGGAAAGGTTTCTGAAACAACCTTTGCCCATGGGAAAGGGTACTAAATCTACCCTTGCTTAAGGGAAAGAGTATTGAAACTATTCTGCTCAAGGGAAAGGGTACTGAAACTACTTTTGCCCAAGGGAAAGGGTACTCAAACTATCATTGCTCTAGAGAAAGGGCACTTAAACTACCCTTACCCTTGGGAAGGGTACTCCAACTATTTTTTCATAAGGGTAAGGGTACTTCACCACCCTTCCCCAAGGGAAGGTAATAAAACCACCCTTACTCAAGAGAAAGGCTAGTTAAAGTACACCTGCTCAAAAAACAGGGTACTAAAACTACCCTTATTCAAGGGAAAGGGTACTGAAACTACCCTTCCTCAAGGAAAAGGGCACTGAAATTAACCTTCCACAAAGGAAAAGGGTACTGAAAGTAACCTTCCTCGAGGGAAAAGGGTGGTTTAAATACAGTAATTCAAGGGAAAAGATAGTTTAAATACACTTGCTCAAAGGAAAGGTTACTGAAACAACCCTTCCTCAAGGGAAAAGGGTTTAAATACACTTGTTCAAGGGAAAAGGTAGTTTAAATACACTTGCTGAAAGGAAATAGTACTGCAACAACCCTTCCTCAAGGGAAAGGGTACTGCAACTAATCTTCCTCAAGGGAATGGGTACTGAAACTACCCTTCCTCAAGGATTACTGAAACTAACCTTGCCTAAGGAAAAGGTACTAAAACTACCATTACTCAAGGGAAAGGGTAGCTTAAGTACACTTGCTCAAGAAAAAAAGTACTAAAACAACTTTTACCCAAGGGAAAAGGTACTAAAACTACATTGCCCAAGGGAAAGGTACTAAAACAAACCTTTTCTTAATAGAAATGGTACTAAAACTAACCTTCCTCAATAGAAATGGTACTAAAACTACTTTTCCTCAAGGGAAAGAGTACTAAAACTAAACTTGCCCAAGGAAAAGGTACTAAAACACTTACTCAAGGGAAAGGGTACTAAAACTACCTTGCCCAAGGGAAAGGTACTAAATGTACCCTTGCTCAAGGGAAAGGGTAGTTATAGTACACTTTCTCAAGAAAAAGGGTACTAAAACAACTTTTACCCAAGGGAAAGGGTACTAAAGCTACCCTTACTCAAGGGAAAAGGTACTGAAACCAACCATCCTCAAGGGAAAAGGGTGCTATAAATACACTTCTTCAAGGGAAATGGTAATTTAAATACACTTGCTCAAAGGAAATGGTACTGAAACAACCCTTCCTCAAGGTAAAGGGTACTGAAACTGCTCTTCCTCAAGGGAAATGGTACTGAAACTACTCATCCTTAAGGGAAAGGGTACTGAAACTACTCTTTTCTAAGGGAAAGGGAACCGAAAATACCCTTCCTCAGAAGAAAGGGTACTGAAAACACCCTTCCTCGAGGGAAAGGGTAATAAAACTACCCTCCCTCAATAGAAATGGTACTAAAACTAACCTTCCTCAATAGAAATAGTACTAAAACTACCATTCCTCAATAGAAATGGTACTAAAACTACCCTTCCTCAAGGGAAAGAGTCCCGGCACGGGATTGCTTTAAACACCACACAGGCTGGAACGTTGTGGGTTGTTTTGACATACTTTCCCTTGGGAAAGGGTACTAAAACTACTCTTCCACTTGGGAAAGGGTACCAAAACTACCCTTCCCCTTGGGAAAGGGTACTAAATCTACCCTTCGCCCTGGGAAAGGGTACTAAAACTACCTTTTCTCAAGGGAAAGGGTACTAAAAATACCCTTCACTTGGGAAAGGGTACTAAACCTACTCTTCCCCTTGGAAAAGGATACTAAAATTCCCCTTTGCCTTGGGAAAGGGTACTAAAACTACTCGTCCCCTTGGGAAAGAGAGCCAAAACTACTTTCTCCTTGGGAAAGTGTATTTAAACTACTTTCCCCTTGGAAAAAAGGGTTCTTAAACTATAATTTTTTTGGGAAAGAGTACTAAAACTACCTTTTCCCTTGGAAACAGGTACTAAAATTACCTTTCCACTTGGAAAAAGGGTTCTAAAATTACCTTTCCACTTGGAAAAAGAGTTCCAAAACTACCCTTTTCCTTGCGAAAGGGTACCAAAACCACCATATACCTTGGAAAAGGGTACAAAAACTACCCTTCCAATTGGGAAAGGGTACTAAAACTATCCTTCCAATTGGGAAAGGGTACTAAAACTAACCTTTCCTTTGGGGAAGGGTACTAAAACTACCCTTCCCCTGGGAAAGGGTACTGAAAATCCCCTTCCTGAAATAAAGGGTTCTAAAACTAACCTTTCCTTTTGGAAAGGGTAGTTTTAGTACCCTTTCCCATTTGGAAGGATAGTTTTAGTACTCTTTTCCAATTGGAAGGGTAGTTTTAGTACCATTTCCCAAGGTATAAGGTAGTTTTGGTACCCCTTCGTACCCTTATACCTTGGCAAAGGGTACTAAAACTACCCTTCCAATTGGGAAAGGGTACTAAAACTATCCTTCTAATTGGGAAAGGGTACTAAAACTAACCTTTCCATTGGGAAAGGGTACTCAAAATACCCTTTCCCTAGGGAAAGGGTACTCAAAATACCATTCCTCTAGGGAAAGGGTACTCAAAATACCCTTCCTCTAAGGAAAGGGTACTAAAAATACCCTTCCCCTGGGAAAGGGTACTGAAAATCCCCTTCATGAAGTAATAAGTTACTAAAACTACCCTTTCCCAAAGGAAAGGCTAATGGTTTCTTTTTATATAAAAGTAGCTTATTTCAACATAGGTATTATGTTAATAAGTCAAAATCTCACATTAGGGTCCACACTTTACAATAGAAAAGCTAATGTTTCCGAAAGTGGTAACTTTCGGTGATAAATTTGTATCAACTACCAAGAAGTTGTCTTTGCAAACTCAAAGTGTTTCTTGTTCCAAAAGGTTGAATGTCAACCGGTTAACTCAAACTTCCAATATGATTCCATTTGGAAATAAATCGTGATTTTAAACACGAAATTTATGTCGTTTTTCCTTTTTGGAATAATAGGGTTATTGAGTTTTTTCCTTAAAATTTAATTTTGCCCATCGCTTTTATGATTTTATTATAGTTTTTTCTCAATCAATCATTTTTGTTTGTTTTCCTCTAAGCCTTCTATTGAATTAAGGTATCGATTTCAAATACTACAAATTCCTACAAAAAAAAACTGTTATAATCGTTAAAAGGCTTAACTGTGGACACATACGTTTATGGGCTTATAGTCTAAAACTGGATAAAGCAATGCCAGTTATTCAATGAACATGTATGCATGTACGTATTATCAATCAAAACGAACAATAAACCTAAAGACATTATTTACGTGATGAACATTTCAAATATTTGAGTTAACATTGCCTCACAGCTGATTGCGGACGATGCAACCACCTTGTTTTGGTTCTTTTGTGATTTTTTGTTTTTTCATTTTATGCAGTATGGAAAAATGTGGTAATGGTATGCATTTAGTTGTTCATTGATAAGCTATGGCACTTCATCAATGTAAAATTGTATGCCGAAAATTTAAGGGACATATAGAATGGACATGTGGAATAATATGAATGATTCATAGGCTGTTGTTGAAGTTGAAGTCATGTTGGATTAAAGCAATGTTATGTAACCTACACAAAGAGTGGGATTCCGAAATATGTTCATTAAGATTGGAGTTTTTGAGGGGAACCAAGTTAAATTTATGAAATTTATTTGTTCTGGATTCAATAGATAATATTGTGGGGTATATGATTTAAAATCTTTACAATTGTCTGTTATTTTTCATTTCCTATTTCTGTGTCTTCTTGCACATACAGAACTGAACTTTCTTCCCATATTAATTTCATGTATTGTAATACCCAGCTAATCCATCCATGTTTTCGCGAAGTTTACAAACAGAAACTGGGTAAATATTTCGAATTTCTATGAACTTCAATTATTTATCACAAATATCTTCGCCATACCCAGCTAAAAGAAAGCCAGGCTCATGACCCATGACAGAATATGCATTTTCGTAAGGTATATGAAAACAGGTTTGTCTTTTCAAAAAAAAGGTCATTACGAGGAGTTTTAGTTGTGTTTAGGTAAATGATTCATAACATTTGCAGTCAGTGTGGTAGGACAAGTACTGGAGCATTTTAAATTGTTCAAACATCCCATTGAGAGATCTCCAACGTTCCATAAAAGTTAAATAAAATGGTGAAGTTGAAGAAAATGTCAG
Organism: Stomoxys calcitrans; assembly: GCF_963082655.1. Classification (NCBI taxonomy): domain Eukaryota; kingdom Metazoa; phylum Arthropoda; class Insecta; order Diptera; family Muscidae; genus Stomoxys; species Stomoxys calcitrans. Next base: position 183,352,651 of record NC_081553.1, read on the forward strand.
AGAATTTTTGATTTAAAAAAATTGATAACCTTCTCTTTATTCCGTGGAAGTTTTATCTTTTTGGAAATTTTGTTCGGCGTAGATGTGACGATATGTTCGGAAAATCTAATCGATGAGGTTCAGGTCTTCATGGAACACCCTTTCTCTGTCCCTCGCTACATTAGATTTAGAATAGCACAGTCAGCGCCGAATCCGATAAGCTTCCGGAATAAGTTGAAAACTAACTGGGCAAGATAATCATATTGACGAAAATGTCAACAGGATTACGACTGCACTGGTGGGGTCCTTCGAAGATAGTTGTTCTTTTCGGGAAAGGAAATCAGTCCAAGAAAACCCTGGATGAGCGGGGAAAATCGCAATATTGGGAAAGAGGTCCGCAGATTTTTTAACAGAGCACTTCGTATAAAAACGGAATTTTTTGGGATGTGTATTACACACGGCTCAAGGAATACAATACGAATACCAGAGCGGCAAAATTTGCCTCCTGGTAGCAGAAAGAGGCAGACTATCTGGCGCGTCGTCTGGCCAAAATTTTCGCAGCGTGCCTTGGATTTGCATATACTCCGAAAGCCTGGCAGGAGGCAAGGGTGGTGTTTATACCTAAGCCCGGCAAGGCAAGTTATGCGACATCAAAAGCCTACAGACCCATAAGCCTTACGTCCTTATCGCCACTCCTATGGGTGACTACCATAAATTTCCTATTACGGATGCTGACTGAGGAGGGATTTGAACTCGTGTGCTACGGAGACGATTTTATAATACTTCTAAGGGTAAGGATCCGAACGAGCTATGCAGAAAGGCCGAAAGGGTCTTGCATATGGCATATGCTTGGGCTAGACCCAGAGATCTCAATGTTAACCCAGAGAAGACTAAAATATGCCTGTTCACGAGGAAGACGAAGGTGGGCCAATTTAACGCACCACATTTCCTCAATAAGACAATTTCGATATCTGATAAGGTCAAATACTTAGGTGTGATCTTGGACAGGAAACTGAATTTGAAGTGTGACATTCAGGAGCGTTCTGAGAAGGCTCACAGATATTGGGCACTATGTAGACGGGTCGTAGGCTCGAAATGGGGCCTGAATCCAAGGATAGTCCACTGGCTCTACAGGAGCGTGATTAGACCCATACTTACTTACGCCTCAGAAGTTTGGTGGACTGCTATGGAGAAAATGTGCAACATAAGCACCATACAACAGGTTCAGAGAACATGTTGTCTTGGCATAGGCGCAGCGATGAGGACCACGCCTACTAGGGCACTGGAGACTATTCTAAATATCCGACCTATTGACATACAGATTAAGTGTGAGCCACTACGGCTATGAAACTTAAGGCAATGGGAGAATGGATTGAGGATGAGAGCAGCTCATACCATGGCGGTATAATCGAGGCGACGATAGGAAACCTGGATGGAAGGGAATAGGTTACCGATCGGATGCCTGACTTTGAAGGAGAGTGCAAGGCACTGCTGCCATCGGCTCAGTCTTGGATTGACGGAACCATTGTATTGCCATCTGGAAAATCATGTTACACGGATGGATCATAGCTAGAGGACAGAGTGGGCCTGGGGGTCTATATTGAGAACCCAGGGACTGAGATCTGTTTTAGACTGCTTGACCATAATACGGTCGGTACAGACGGAAATCCGGATGATCACGGGATGCGTGGAGTGGTGCTAACGCGAGGACGTCGAGTGTTAACATCTTTAACGACAGTAAAATTGTCATAAGGGCAATAACAACCAGGACGGTAAGGTCACGAACAATCTTCCAGCGTAAGAAGAAGATTAACGCCTTCTTATGTGCCGGGCCATTACGGAGTAAGGGAAAATGAAAGGGCAGACGATTTGGCGGTGAAGGCTAGAGGACTGCCTTCAATAAACTTGGTTAACCCGATACCTTTCGGGTCGACGCAGTCCGAGTTGAGGGAGTGGGCGACGAATGCGCATGCAATATTGTGGAACAGCGAAACGGTCGGTAGGACGGCGAAAATCCTATGGGGTGATCCAGATCGTGAAAAGACGAGGCTATTACTGAAAGGAAACAAGAAGGATGTCAGTATAGCTATTGGTATCGCGGCAAGTTATAGCATGTGTAGGGCATGTGGGGAAGATGATGAGACGTTGGAGCATTTCTTTTGTCATTCCCCGGCTTTCGCGTCTAACAGATACCGGCACTTAGGTGAAGATAGAACACCAGATATGAACCAACTTAGGGGAGTGGTATTGAAAACAATTAAGGATTTTGTAAGTAGCACGGAATTCCTAACTTAACATTTTCTGTTTAGAGGTTACTTTTAAGTTTTTAGAGCGCACAACAAGCCGATTACTGGCTTAGGTGTATGTCTATAGTGGCATGGGGCGGATTAATATATGCACCATCTTTTCAACCTAACCTTACCTGTTCGGGGCAGAGTTTACCAATTCCGCCAATCACGCCTTACGCCTGAGTCCAAAACTTGGCTGTAGTTATCCCCCCAGTAAAGCATGCGACATTTTTGAGAATACATTTCACATTTTATCTTAAAAGAAATTTTCTAAGAGAACAATGGAGAACACTTGCTAGAACCATGAGTTGGTTCAAGGTTAGATTCAAGTCTCATATCGTTTCCCCATTACAGTGTTCGAATTTTTTAAACCAAAAAAGCCCGGCATTAGCTTAGAAAAACTGCAACATCTGTCTATCACTTGCGGAATCTACTTTGCGTAAGTGTGCTCGTAGTCCGTATTGATAAGCCCCGAAGGTCACACCGTTGTTCTTATGAATACCTTCAAACAATTTCGGACATCTCAAGTATGAAGAGGTTATTTTTCTTTTGAGCAATGGTAAAGCCCCATGACCAACGCATATTTAAGCTAATGACGAATGACTTTTTTAAATGCTCTACCTAAAACTTACACTTAAAACTTGCATGGAAGCTACATTGATGAATATATGACGAAAATTTCTAATGCTAATATTGACTACCTTATATAAGAGCTTCAAATATTCGAAATTTAGGAAACTTTGTTTTGAGGGGAAATTTTTTTGGCAAATATAAGAGGATTTTTTTTTTGGAAAATCCGTTTAATGTAGGAAATGCATACTAAAATTTTGCGCAAAGCTCTTAGACAAAGTGAGAGTTATGATAGTAATGGGCTACATTTCTAGACTATCGTTAAAAACAATCTAGATTTTAATTAAAATTTCTAAATACCGAAGATCATTTTCTGGACCAGAAGGCCTGTAAACATAAAAATATAAACAATAATTTTTGCAGCATGTTGTTGAAATTCCAAAAAAAATCGGGCGAACTTGTTTGGTACACCTAGACCCGAATTTTTTAGTCAGATAGTCATGTAAAAGTCATGATTAATGGTTGAACCCAAAAATTAACCAGAAAACAATAAAGGGGGGAAATGGTTTTCAGATAAGCTAAAGTTCTGAAAAACATAAGGAATCTCAATCTAAAGTTCAATTGCAAATGTTAACTTTTGAAATCACATTTAGAAGCGAAACGATCTTTTTGATAGACCAACAACGAAGCGTCTCGCCCATGTTATTGAAATCATTCTGGGAGTTGTAATGCAAAAATAGGGAAGTAAAATATCTTTGGCCCAACATTCACAAAATGTAGCCTGCACGAAGATCCCTCGATAATGGATGGAGGCCAATAGGCTTCGCCGCACCAAAGAACATGGTAGTTAGCAGCAACCGATTCCAACATCCAAGGATTCACACAGCCTCATGGCTGTCAACCGATCAAAACACGAGAAAACAAATAAAAATTGTTGTCATAGATGAAAGCAATCCGACCAGTACGATCTATCCGAGGGACGAAAATCGATTCGGATGATTACGTTGTTGCAGCAAAGGCTCACACATTTCTTAGAGTGCACAGAATCCGTACGTCGGAAAGCTGCAAACACAACAGATGGCAACGGCATACTAACCTCGGCTCACCCAATTGGTTGAAAAAAGCACTGCCTGTCCTGGTAGTATAGTAGCGCAATGGCAAACCATTGCACACTCCATGGAAAGAGTCCCAACGTCCATACTTGGGTACCAAAAGCCTCCGCCAAGGAATCCATGGTATGACCAGGAGGGTCAAAAGGCTACTCAAGCCAAGAATTTGACACACAGAGCAACTTTACAGGCAATAGCAACGCACCAAAGGAGAAAAGGAGAGAGGAGAAACCTTTCTTCGCCAAGAAGAAGAAGGAAATTGAAAGACCTGAGAGTGAGCGAATAGAGATGTCAGGTACCAAAATTAAGTCCGAAAATTCTAGCAAAGAATTAAACTTCAAAACTATGGCTTTGGTACAGACACATCCTCCTGCAGAGACAAATAAGAAAATCTGGTAACATACAGAAAGTGTGTAGGGAGGAGAAACGTCCACAGATAGACCGAAAGAAGAGGGAACTGGTAAGGAGTGAGTATGATCAAATAGACATGTACTGAAGTCAGAATGAAGTCCACAAATTTCACCAAAGAGTCAAACATCACACTGTTGACTTTGGTACAGGCGCATACTGCTGCGGAGACGAAGAAGTAAATCTGCTTACTGATACAGATAGTGTGGTTGGGATATGAAAATAACATTTTTCCTATCAGCTAATGTCCAAGGATGGCGACGAAGATACAATCCCTGATGATGGTATACTCGTACAATGTATAGCGCCCAGCCAAAATGAGGTAGCAGTAACCCGATATAAAAAACAACCAGGCAGTAGCAACCGATGGGTTATCATTTGAACTTTTTAAGAACGGAGGCGACACGCTAATAAGGCATATGCATTAGCTCGCCTGCGCAATCTGGCTAGGAGAACGCATATCCGATGGTTGGTTCCTCAAGGCAGTATGTGCAGAAGAAACACTTTTTCCAGCTGATGTTATCCGACGGTGATGGTCATGAACGAATCCCTGATGATTGTATGGAATGTGTACCACTTAGTTGAAAGAAGGTCCACGTAGCAGTAACCTAGATGAAAAACAATAAGGCAGCAGGAGCCGACGGGTTGCCCGCATAACTATTTTAGACCAGAGGCGACGAATCACAGATGTTATCAGGCCACATTAAGTAAGAAAAAACATCATATCTGCTAATTTGACGCCTTCATAGATTTGGAAGCAGAATTCTATAAAGGCGTCTAAAATATATATAAACTGCTTATAAGGCAGTAGGAACCGATGGGTTATCAGTTGAACTATTTAAGAACGGAGGCGACGCTAAAAATGCATATGCATTAGCTCGCGCAATCTGGCTAGAAGAACGCATATCCGATGATTGGAACCTCAAGGCAGTATGTGCCAACTACAGAAGAAACCCTTTTCCCAGCTGCTGGTATCCGATGGTGATGGTCATGAGTATACAACAGAACGAATTCCTGATGGTTGTATGAAGTGTGTACTACTTAGTCGAAAGAAGGTGCACGTAGCAGTAACCCAGTTGAAAAACATTAAGGCAGCAGGAGCCGATGGGTTGCCCGCTTAACTATTTAAAACCAGAGGCGACGAATTCTGCTAATTTGACGCCTTCATAGATTTCGTAGCAGAAATTATTAATTATCACATTCTAAAATAGATATAAACTACATATAAGCCAGTAGAAACCGATGGGTTATCAGTTGAACTTTTTAAGAACGGTGGCGACATGCTAATAAGGCGTATGCATCAGCTCGCCTGCGCAATCTGGCTAGAGTTCTTCTAGATATCCGATGATTGGAACCTCAAGGCAGTATGTGCCAACTGCAGAAAGAAAACTTTTCCCGGCTGCTAGTATTCGATGTGTATACAACCTGATGATTGTATGGAATGTGTACTACATAGTCGAAACAAGGTCCACGTAATAGTAACCCAGTTGAAAAACAATAAAGCAGCAGGAGCCGATGGGTTGCCCGTATAACTATTTAAGGCCAGAAGTGGCATGTTGAAAAGGCGTATGCATCAGACGTCTGCATGATCTGGTTAGAAGAACCCTAACCCGATGTTCGGTACTTTAGCATACTATATCCCGTACACAAGAAAGGAGATAGAACAGATTTTGCAAACTGTAGAGGAATAAATCTATACTCCATCGCATACAAGATACTCTACAGAAAAAGATTAAAATCTAAAACCAACGAAATAATTGGGCGCTATCAATGTGGCTCTAGACCTAGATAATCCATTGTTAAATAGATATTCACACTGCGTAAAATCCTAGAAAAGGCCCGAGAAGGACAAATCAATACCTAATGTTCCTTTCGTTGATTACAAGCCGTCCTCGACGCCCTATACGTTTACAAGTATTTCAAGCCATGTCTGAATTTAAGATTCCTGCAAAACTTATACGAAGATGGCGCTTGCTGAAAGGAAAAAACCTTTCAGAACCGTTCAATACCAAGCGAGGTTTTATCTTGCGTGTGATCTCTTTTATATCCTGCTGGAGAAGATTATACGACATACAGATGGGAACACGCATGATAAACTACATACAAGAGAACATTTGCTACTTGCCTATGCCGCCGACATCGATAATATCAGTCGGACACTAGAACTAGTACCTTCGAAGTAACGAAAGGGAATCCACGGAAGTGTAAATGACAGTAAATGAAGATAAAACAAAGTGGAAGGTATTGGGAATTCTGAACACCCGACCAACAACAAAAAATTTGAGATAGTCAACAATTTTATCTACTTCGGCACCGCCAGTTTTAAAATAAAATGAAGGATAATATTTGGTAATAGACGCTAGCAGTTCAGTAACAAAGCCAGCTCTCGACAGACGAAAACCACACTACACAAGAGACTGATACTTGCCGTGCTAATGTATGGGTACTTGCAAAAGCAGATGAGATAGTACATGGGGTGTTTGAGAGAAAGATCATTCGTAAGATATATGAACCAGTCTGCGTTAATGGAGAATATAAGCGTAGTAGGAACTACGAGCTGTAGGAGCTGTATGACGACTATAACATAGTTAAACGCTTCACTGGACACTTTGGCTAGATGATGTTGCAAGAATGACTGAAGAAGATTCATCGAAGAAGTCTTTGATGGCGACCATAATAGAAAACGCAAAAAAGGAAGAGCAAAATTCCGATGGAGTGACCAGAGATTGGAGAAAGAGCGCAGAAGATTGAAGCGATTGCACATCTGGTTCGAATCCTGGCGAGACCATCTGAAAAAATTTTCAGCGGTGGTTTTCCTCTCCATGTAAAACTTCTCTCCAAAGAGGTGTCGCACTGTTGCACGCCGTTCGGACTCGTCTATAAAAGGAGGCCCCTTATCATTGAGCTTAAAAAACTTGAACCGGACTGAACTCATTGATATGTGAGAAGTTTGCCCCTGTTCCTTAGTGGAATGTTCATGGGCAAAATTTGCATTTGCATTTGCATAGGTTAGGTAAGGTTTAGGTAACAGTCTGACATAAAACTCACTTAGTCGTTATCGTTCATTTTGATACCACAGGAACACGAAAAAGAAGATACTTTCTAATTCCTACCGTTTCACCATCCAGATTGCTTTGAAAATCTCAACAACTTGCAAATGTTCACATCCGCTAAATCAAACAATTTCTCAAAGAAATGAGAATCTAAGTGAAACTCCTTCTGATCACCAGTGCGGTACGAACACACAGAAGGTGTTCTAAAGTCTCTTCTTCTTCGATGTCCTCACAGCTTCTGCAAAAGTCGTTACTTGCAAACTTCAGTCTATCAGCATTTTTCCGATCAGACAGTGATCTGTCGTGAAGGACACAATGACTGAAACGTCTGTTTTAGCCAGCGACAGCAAAGTATTTGACCTCTTCAAGTCTATATTATTATATTATTATTTATTATTTATTAATAGATTTTTGAGTACACAATGATAGAGGTTTGAGATTCAGTGTTGTTGTAAATCTATAAAGCTGGCATAGCAAGAATGCTGTTAGCCATATAATTCATTGATATTACCAAAGGTTGGCTGATTATAGTATGTTAATCTATGTTATATAAAGTTGTTTACATATTGGAGACTATAAAAAAGAGAAAGTGCTATTTTAAAAGTTAAATTCATTTTGTATAAAGTTTCTATATTTAATACAATTTTCTGAATATTTGTATAGAGATAAAAAATTCGTGCCATTCAATATGCTTATTACTTCGTTTACATTAAGTGTGGGCTTATTAAAGTAAATAATTCTGAGATTTGTGTATATTGGGCACGAGCCGATAAAGTGGAAGGTGTTCTCGGTTTCGTCTGTGTTACAAATTGAGCAAACGCCATCGGTATTGTCTCTGAAAGATCTAGCATTTAAATTAAGTAACCCGCCTCTAGCCTTTACAATGATACTTGTAGCACGTGAAGATAAGTTCGCAGTGAGTTCCGGTATCCTGGTGTATTCAAGCTGTGGGTAAAGGTCATGGAACTGTGAGCCTTTTGCCCTAACCTCAAAATCTAATCTCTCCTTTGATTTAAGTAGTTCTATAACTTCTTTCCAGTACGAGGGTAAATGTGTCGCGTTGTAGTGCAAAGAAAATTGCAGAGATTGGCATATATTGGACCATTCTTCTGCCCAAGACATATTCAGTTCTATGATCTTCAGCGCAAGAATACGTGGTAATCGTCGACAGTCTAGTTGGAGTACTCTGTCAATGTAGCAAAAATGTGTCTTCAATGTAGAACAGAAAAGTGAATTGAATCCAGTTTCCAGATATAACATGTAGTTAGGCGTATTGTTAGGCAGATATAACATTTTCTTAATAAAGAATCTAAACAATTTCTCCACGTCCTCATATCTTACACATCCCCAAATTTCTGCGGCATAACACATTATAGACTTTGAACACGATTCAAAAATTTTAAGTTTATTAGCCTTCGATATTTTTGGGTGATTAATATATCTTGACCAAGTAGAATTTATCGCCATTTTAGACGCAGTGAGCTTGTTCTGAAGATGTTTTCTAAAAGATAAGTTGTAACTTAATTCGACACCAAGGTAAGTGTAACTATTCACAATTTCGATATTCTGATTCCCAAACCGCCAATTCAAGTTTCTAGCGACTCTTGTGCCCTTCCGGAAAATAAGTATCTTAGATTTGGCAAGGTTTACCTTCAGACTCCATGTCAAACAATACTCCTCAAGAACGTTAATCATATCTTGTAACCCTCCTGCAGTTTCAGACAGAATGACAATGTCGTCTGCATACAAAAGAACTTTAATGTTAGTATCTGCTACGTTCACACCTCCTGGTAAAGAATCGGGTAAGTCATTAACATATAAAGAAAACAGTACTGGGCTGAGTGTACAACCCTGCTTCACTCCTGTTTCCACCGAAAAGTAATCTGAGAATGCATTTCCGTCCCAGATTTTACTCGTAGTATTTTCATACAATAGTTGCAATATCCGCACAATCTTCGTAGAGAGTCCATAGCTTGACAATTTATAAAATAAGCTGTTTCTGGGGATCAGATCGAAAGCAGATGAGAAATCTACAAAGAAAGCGTAGGTAGCCTTGTTCTTCAAATTATTCAAATTAACAATGTTAACCAGATTGAATATATTGTCAAGCGTGGAGTACTCTTTTCTGAACCCAGACTGGAACTCATTTAGAATGTCATTTCTTTCTATCCAAGCAGATATCCGATTCAAAAGCAAAGAGTTAAAGATCTTACAGTTAGTGTTTAGAAGTGAAAGTCCCCTATAATTAGCCGCAATGTTAACGTCACCTTTTTTAAACAACGGTATCAAGGTAGATTCTCTGAAAGATAACGGAATCCTTTCATTAAGGAATATAGTGTTGAAGACAGCCAATATTTCTTCTAGAAAATTGCGAGGAGCGTATTTATAGAACTCATAAGGGATTCCATCCAGCCCTGGAGACTTATTTCTTCTAAGCCCTTTAATAACAAAAAATAGTTCACACAGTTCAAAGGGAGAGTCAAGGAATGGGTCGACGTAATAAGGCAAACACCAGTGTATGTTCTCGGATTCCTTTCGGTTAAGTAGTAATGCCTTAAAATGTACCATGTAATCATCAGCATTAAGATTTCCTTTTGAATTTTGTGATCTATTCTTCAATGAATTCGACAAGTTCCACCAATCCTTGCTACTCGTTACTCTGTCCAGTCTTCTGAGGTTCTCATTATAATATTCCAATTTCTTCCTGCTACATAGTCTTTGAAACTTGGTTCTCGATGAATAATATCTTTTCTTATTAACATCAGTATGGAGAGCCCTAAACGCTTTAAGGTTCCTGCGCATTACTGAGCGCAAACGGAAGCATGTCCAATCAAACCACGGCTGTTTAGGCTCAAAAAATTTCCTGTTTGTGTTTTTGACATGTGCCTGTCTAATCTTTTGCGTTATACCGCAGATCATGTCGTCCACAGACATATCTGCACGGTAGTATCCATTCACTGGGGTGTTACCCAGATTTAACCCGTATTGAGTCATATTTCTATCGCTCCAATAAAGTCTTCTAGTATCATTCTGTTTAGTCACATTGCTAGAATGCTTTGGGATTTTAAGCTGGAGACAGATGGGCATGTGGTCTGAAAACGGCTTAGCAAGTATTGCAAAATTCTCAATATATTGCAACAAATCAGATGAGCAAATGCAGTAATCTATCAATGAGCTTCCCATTACACCAAAGAAACTAAGTTTTCCATCCAAATCACCTAAAGTCCTTCCATTTACCACAATACCACCTATGTCCTCAATCATATTCAAAAGCCGTCTCCCTTGTGTATTTATATTCTTATCTTTAGAGCACCTAATTACATTTATATGAGGTTGGTCCCTGATTATATTTTCGTCCAGGACTTGTTGTTCACCTATTCTTGCATTTAGATCTCCCATAATACAGAAGCTGGTTGGATTTAGACTGCTCAAAAATGATACAAACTTATCTGCATCGTTCTTCCAGCTCGTACTATTCAGATAGGTCGGGATAAGTTGGAATAAATTTCCGTCAATATTCACAGATAGCATTGTATGGCTATTGCATTCGGTAAAGTTTAGCTTGTATTTCTTTTTCATTTCTCTTTTGTAACCGAATAGGCAACCTCCACTAGCACGACCCGATTTATGTATTTTAATTGCTTCAACCCAGTGTAGACAATAATTTTGAAAAAATGATGAGAAATAAGTTTGTTTATTAGCAACAACATGGGTTTCAAACAAAAAGAAAATATCAAACTTATTTAAAAAGGTTATAAAGTTTCCAAAATTTAGCGATTTTTCAAGGTTACAAACGTTATAAGCTATTATATGGCACGAATCAGCTAGCTATTGTACATAAGGATTGTTATCGTTTTTATTTAATACTACGTTTTCGTTGCAAACAACCTCACAACTAAAACCGCATTCAGCTAATATATCTTCTAGAAATTTTACATCGTTTGTAGCGGAAGAACGTATCTTTCCATTGAACCAAGTAAAGCGTTTATCGTTGATGTAGATACAAAATTCACCAAGCCGTACTTTTACATCTTTTTTATGCTTAGATATTACTTTGCTAACTTGCCTGAGATTGTATCTAATAGACTGTTCAGCTGCAGTGTAATCCTTCTGAATAAAAATTGCTTGTCCCTTAAGGTTACTTCTAGCATTTAAAACCCTTTGGACTTCGCTGGCGGTACCTAGTGTAAACACAAAAGATTTTCCAGAGGATAGCATTTTGGTGTATGTGACGGTAACATCTGCATTCAACACGTCTTTACAGATGTCGGCGAGCTTCTTTTTTGCGGCCGGGATATTATTACAGGATAGTCCACTCACCATGATATTTGTGGTTCTCGATTTCTGGTCAACTAGTTCTAGACGGTTTGTTAATTTCTTTATGTCTTCCTTTAATTTAGAATTCTCATGTTTTAATTCTTCAATTTCATGTTTGATATCCGTCAGATCTTCTTTCTTTGCTACACCCTTCAATTTGTCGTCCAGGACTTCGCATAGTTTGCTCCATGTAAACACGTCTTGTTGACTGCTTACACTCATATTTAGGGACGGCGCGTATTTTTTTGGTGTATGTTCTTTATGATCAGGTGATGTCGATAAAAGAGTGCGCTTGCTGCTCATTTAGTATTGCAGTGCACCCTGTGTTTTTCGATAACGATTATTTCTTTTACCAGCTGTATGATGATTATCGATTTGTCCGGCAGTTATAGGTTTGATAGAGCAGTCCAGCTGTTGTTTGTATTTTACTCCTTGTGTTAGTGAAAAATGTGGGCGCCTTCCAGTGATTTAGAAATATTTTTGCAAATAAGATGAAAAAATAAATGCAAAATTGCGTAGAACTATTCTTCAATAAGGACCAATTTCGTCATCGATGAAACAGCCAAGGTTGTATTATAGTTTGAAGCGCCTATAGTGATGTGTATGAACGTATAGCTTGACTTTGCAGCAAAACAATCAGGAGCGGCCAAAAAACACAACCGTATACAAAACAACGAGAACAACAAAAATCAAGTCTATATTTGGACACAAAATTTTGGCATGTTCACAACCCTCAATCTATCTTTCATTGCCCTTCGGGCCTGATCCAGAACCCCTAGCTTACATATCGCCAGAGGCATACCCACAAATTTCAGTTCTCCTGGAATGAGTGACGTAGCTTCAGCCTCGCAAGCTCATCTACTTTACAATTCCCTGGAATGCCTCTGTGGCTCGACACCCAGAATAGAGGAATTTTGAACTGTTCTGCCATCTCGTTGAGAGATCTGCGATAGTCGAGAGCGGTTTTTGATTTTAGATATACGGATTTAATGGCTGCCTAGCTGTCTGAGAAGATATTTATGTCAGTTGTCTTTTTGACTTTATATCTAAGCTATTCCCCCATTTCTTAAATAGCAAGGAACACCGTTTTATACACATTACAGTGGTCGGGTAACCTCCTCCACATGATCATTCCAAGTTCTTCAGAGTACACACCAGAGTCCACCTAGTCGTCTAGTTTGGAATCCGTATAGAAGTCTATGTAACTTCTATTATCTGGGCATCTTGTAGTTCCTATCGGAACTACAGAGACAGTGGGTGTAGCATTCCAGAGACAGTGGGTGTAGCCAGAGACAGTGGGTGTAGCATTCAATTCAGTGCATCAGATGGTGTCACCCTAAGTGTGGCTGTGATGCACAAACAAGCCATTCTTTGGATCCGGCTGAGTACTGAACAGTACGTGGATTTTTGAAGTGCCGTCCACCAGACCACAGCACCATATAGCATTATCCGATAACTGCAGTATATACCCAATACATGATACGCGGTAGGTATATTGAATTGATTGAATTTTGAACTGTTCAGCCATCTCGTTGAGAGATGTGCGACAGTCAAGAGCGTTTTTTTTTTGTGTTCAGAAATACGTTCTCCAGGGATTTAATAGCTGCCTGGCTATCTAAGAAGATGTTTATGCCAGTTGTCGTTATGACATTTTTAAAGGAAAGGATCTCCGTTTGATACACATTACAGTGATCGGGTAATCTTCTCAATATGTTCAATTCAAATTCTTCAGAGTACACAGCAAAGCCCACTTGGTCGTCTAGTGTAGAACCATCCGTATGTAACTTTTATTACCTAGGATCTTATAGTTCCTATCGGTTCTATCAGAAATGGTGGTACCATACTTTGTATCAAAAAGCAGCTCAGGCAGTGTGTAATCGACACTGCTTGAATCATTAGGCATTGTTTTAAGGATAACACAGTGTCCGTTGCCGCCGTATGACCAAAGAGAAAACTCCCTTAGCCTCACAGCAGTGGTCGTTGCAATTTGTCTAGCCACCATGTCCAGAGGCAGTAGGTGTAGCATTCAATTCAGTGCATCAGATGGTGTCGTCCTCAGCGTAGCTGTGATGCACAAACAAGCCATCCTTTGGATCCGGCTGAGTACTGAACAGTAGGTGGATTTTTGAAGTGCCGTCCACCAGACCACAGCACCATATAGCATCATAGTTCTGACAACAGCAGTATATACCCAATACATGATACGCGATAGGTATATTGAATTGATTGACTTTTGAACTGTTCAGTCATCTTGTTGAGAGATCTGCGACAGTCAAGAGCGGTTTTTTGTGTTCAGAAATACGTTCTCCAGAGATTTAATGACTGCCTGGCTGTCTGAGAAGATATTTGTGCCAGTTGTCTTTTTGATATTATATCTAAGCTATTCCCCCACTTCTTTAATGGCAAGGTTCTCCGTTTGATACAGGTAATCTTCGCAATATGATTAGACCAAATTCTTCAGAGTACAGAGCAAAGCCCACCTGGTCGTCTAGTGTGGAACCATCCTTCTCTTACCTGGGATCTTATAGTCCCAATCGTTTCTAACACGAATAGTGGTACCATACTTTGTATCAAAAAGCGGCTCAGGCAGTGTGTAATCGACACTGCTTGAAACATCGGGCATTGTATCAACGATAACACAGTGTTCGTTGCCGCCGCATGACCAAAGAAAAAGCTTCCTTAGCCTCACAGCAGTGGTCGTAGCAATTTGTCTAGCCACAATGTCCAGAGGTAGTAGGTGTAGCATTCATTTCACTGCATCATATGGTGTCGTCCTCAGTGTGGCTGTGATGCACAAACAAGCCATCCTTTGGATCCGGCTGAATACTGAACAGAAGGTGGATTTTTGAAGTGCCGTCCACCAGACCACAGCACCATATAGTATTATAGGTCTGACAACTGCAGTATATGACGCGCGTTCTAAACCCCCAACTTTTGCCAATGGCTCTCTTGCAGGTGTATAGGGCAAGAGTGGCCTTTCTTGCCCTTTCCAAAATGTTGGATTTGAAGTTCAATTTCCTGTTCAGCAAAACATCCAGGTTTTTTTTGCGCTTTCTGTAAATGAAACATTCTCTCCTCCCAAGGAGACAGGTGCTCCTATAGGCAACTTGTATGTCCTACTGAAAAGAACTACTTCTGTCTTGCACGGATTTATACCTAGACCACTTTTGGTAGTCCACTTCGACCGCCGTACGTAGAGCTTCCTGAAGTATATCTCCTAGAGTGCTGGGAAACTTTCCCCCAACCGCAATAGCCATCCCATCAGAAACGCAACCACTTTTACACCTTTTTCTTCCAAGGACAATAATATATTGTTAGTGGCTATATTCCAAAGTAGAGGAGACAGTATACCTGCTGGAGGAGTTCCTCTGTAAAACCCATCTTTTTAGATTCCCAGAGTCTATAAGCCATTGCAACTTCAAATTCTTATCCTCAAACAGTGGGAGAAAAACGATTTTGTAAAATGAACCAAAAATTCGAATAAACCTCAAACTTGATGTTAAGCCACAAAATTATTCAAAGGTCAACAAAGGTCAGTGAGGTGAATTAGAATAAAAATAAATAAACAATTGTGATTTAAAAACTTGTGAACATTAGTTTGGCAGGTGATATAAAACAAAAACAAAAACAACATAAAAAGGACACACATCGTATACAGGCCTTTTGAGAAAGACAGATATATGAAATATGTTTATCTTACGTATCATCATCCTCATCGCTGGAAGAGTATATGGAAGAGAGACATAAAGAAAAAAATAGAAAAGAAAAGAAATAATAGCATATACACATATATACATATGGACAACAAAAACACACACGCACACACACACACACAAACGCACTCAAAGAGAACCCCAAAATGCACACCAAAAATGACAAGAAAATCGTTAGAAAACTGAAGACAACAACAAAACCAACTAAAATGATGCAATAAAACAATTTCAGGAAACGCAAACATTACGCAATTAGGTGATTAACACTTGCCAAGTTCATAAGAACTTCACCCTAAGGATGTGAGAAAAAAACAAAAGATTACAAAGGAATAACAACACCAGCTAAAAGAAACACAAAAACCTTGCATGCAAAAATGTTTTCACTGTTCCATGCACTAATCCTTAAAAAAAAAATCACATGACAGCAATGTCTTACCTTCCCGAAGCAATATCCACACACTCCTTCCAGCGGGCCTCCTGCTCTTGACGTCCTGTCAAAGCGGTGGCATATTGCAATTGTCTCTTGCGGAAATCTTCGGTTAAGAATGCCACCGAGAAGGCATGAATGCGCCACATCATATAATTGGCTATGATACGATTTTCGGTTTTATTCAGTAATTCACCCAACTTGTCCATGAAACTGGGCACCGAGACATTGATAATCTCCTCCTCAGTGACATCCTCACTGAGAGCCTTGGGCAGCAAAGCCTTAATGTAGTCTAACCATTGGACATAGGGGTAGGCTTCCTGGACTTGTTTAATGGAACGTAAATTGTACAATTGGTTCGAGTCACGTCTCTGTTCATTGGACCAAGAGATCTAAAATGGGGGAAAAAAACAAAAGAAATAAGACTAGCCAACACTTTAGGGGAGGATATTTTACATTAGCCAAATTCATTTCGAATTGCAAGGATTCTGCCAATTCCTTGGTGGCCCTATCCTTGTCAGCTCCAAAGAGTACAGCCATATCCACCATATATTCATAGTAGGCCTTAACAAGGGTCTCATTAAAACCCTTGATCAGGTACTCGCGGCTCAAACCAATAGACGACTGATCCAGCTATAATCAAAGACAAACATGTTGAGTTGAGTGTTGTTTTTACCTTTAGCTTAGATGAACTTACATCAATAATACGTTTTGTGCTGTTCTTCAAGTCCACTCCAATGGAGAAGTCTACAATATAATCCATGCTGAATCCCAAGCGACGGAATTTCTTAACAGTTTCTTGCCAGGTCCATGTATTGTCACTGTTCCAAGAATCGCCAACAATTACAGGCCAACCGCCTAAGCCTGCAGCAATATCTTGTATGGGTTTGGCTCCCATTGACTCAATCAAGGCTAAACGAAGAAACAAAAAAAAACAGAGTTCAAGCGTCAAGCAACACCTTAATGAATTCTACTCCCCCCCATTCTTACTTTTGTTCATGCAAGCCCTGTACAAGGCATTTGGCAATCTGAAATGTTTGGGATCCGTTTCAGGACGTTTTTCGGCCACAATATCCTTAAGTTGCTCTTGCAATTTATCCGATATTAAGGAGAAAGTATTTACGGCCACCTTATCATCCGGAATATTCGTCTCCTCAATGTATGTGCCACATGCAAAGCGATAGAAATCATCGCAGGGTTCAATTTCTGGCTTCATTTTATTCAAAACTGCCGATGCTGTGTGAATGCATTCTGCGCTTAAGCACACATCCGTATCCGTATTTTTGCTATGCTCATCATATTTGTTGGGCGTTGTGGGTACTTGATTTTGTGTTGGTTTATACGTTGATCCATGTAATGGTAAATTCGTGGGAGTATTGGGCGAAAGTTCTGAAAAGAAGAATTCAAAGTCGTTAATAAAAAAATATTCCATACTCTCTATCTTTGATTACAGTTAAGGAGTGATTTCAGCCGTACTGAGATTAGACATAGAGAGTTACAACAGAACTTAATTTTCATCAAAAAGACTCAGCGAAGGGTTAAGATTTTGTCGCCAAAAGGCTGTTTTACTGAATGCAAAGACATTCAAGCCCAATCTTAAGCTAAAGTTTGCTGAAAAAAGATGGTACTTATACCCAAGCCCGGCAAAGCAAATGATGCGACTCCAAAGGCCTACCGAGCTATAAGCCTTGCGTCCTTGGAACGTATTGTGGAAACCATGATAAAGAGTAGGACATCCAACAAACTGGATGGCACCATAGCGCAGAAGTTATCATGTCCGCCTATGGCGCTGAACGCCTGGGTTCGAATCCTGGCGAGACCATCAGAAAAAAATTTTCAGCTGTGGTTTTCCCCTTCTAATGCTGGCAACATTTGTGAGGTACTATGACATGTAAAACTTTTCTCCAAAGAGGTGTCGCACTGCGGCACGACTTTCGGACTCGGCTTTAAAAAGGAAGCCCCTTATCATTGAGACCAGTGCCAGGGTGCCAGGGTGGAATCCAGACTGAATAAAATTTATGGATTCCATGACATAAATATAAGGGAAAAAGTGGAACAAGGCACGCCTCAGGGTGGCATTTTATCGCCACTCCTATGGGTGACCACCACAAATGACCTATTGCGGATGCTGACTGAGGAGGGGTTTGAACCAGTCTGCTTTCAGAAATATGCCAGTTCAAGAGGAAGACAAATGTGAGCCATTTTAACGCATCACGTTTTTACAATAAACGATTTCGATATCTGACAAGGTCCAAAAATTAGGAGTGATCTTGGATAGGAAACTTAATTGGATGTGTTCAGGAGCGTACCGAGAAGGCTCACAGATGTTCAGCACTAAGTAGACGGGCCATAGGCACGAAATGGGGTCTGTGTCCGAGAATAGTCCACTGGCTCTACATAAGCGTGATACTTACTTACGCCTCAGAAGTTTGGTGGACAGCTATGGAGAAAAAATGCAACATAAGGACCATACAACAAGTCCAGAGAATATGTTGTCTTGGCAAAGGCAGAGCGATGAGGATCACACCCACTATGGCACTGGAGACTATTCTAGATATCCGACACAAGCTAGACATTCAGGGCCTTTGTGATTCTCTTGACCATGATGTCTATGTTCTTCGAAGTTTTCTCCAAGGTTGAAACTAATATAAAAATTATCAGAGATGCTGTGGTCATCAAGTTTCTTGGGCAGTTTGGGGAAGGACACCAAGAAAGAGAAGAGGATTTCCTGTGTAAGATTCTGTGACAAATCTAAAGGCAAAAATGAGACATGTGGTTGCGTAAAGTGCTCGCAAGGATCCCAGCACTCCAGTATCTCTGAGTCGGGACTCTCACGTAGAAGAACCAAACAGCTGTAGATCTCCCGATATTGGAGGATACCGGCTATAACAATATAGCATTACCCGCAAAAGCTCGAAGGCTTCTGTGACGCAGAGATTGGTAGTTCCGCCTAGATGCCGAACGACTGGGTCCGAATCCCGTCGAAAATAGTCACTTATAATTGAGCTAAAATTTTAATCGGACTGTACTCGTTGATATTAGAGAAGTGTCCTCTGTTCCTAAATGAAATCTTCTTGAGCAAATTTGTTAATAACTAGAGCTATCTGTGGGAATGTTATCGTTTGGAATGTGGTTGGCGATGATAAGATATTGGGTTGCCCAAAAAGTAATTGCGGATTTTTTAAAAGAAAGTAAATGCATTTTTAATAAAACTTTGAATGAACTTTTATCAAATATACTTTTTTACACTTTTTTTCTAAAGCAAGCTAAAAGTACCAGCTGATAACTGACAGAAGATAGAATGCAATTACAGAGTCACAAGTTGTGAAAACATTTGTCAATGCCGACTATATGAAAAGTCCGCAATTACTTTTTGGGCAACCAATAGTATTGGGTATATCCTTTACAAACGGTTTAAGTCTGCCGAACCGAAATACTTTCTCCTTATCCTTTTCTTTCCCTAATAAAGAGCTGATCTTGGGTCTCAAAAGTTTCTATTTTCACCTACACATAACCTTGCTGGGTTATTAAAATAAGTCAGTGTGCTCACCTTGATTATGGGCTATCCATTAAAATTAATCTTAAAACTACATCAATAAGAAATATTTGAGAACTATTTTGAGACGCAAACGACAGACGGATAGGCAACGTGAAGAAAGCTGAAGTACTCATTTATAGAACTCTATGGATGCAGCGTTCGACATAGGCTTGTCAGTAGCAGAGTTCAGAAAGACATATTTTACAGATTTCTTAGTGTAACCGTTTATCTTATTCTTAGCATTCAAACTAGGTCTAAATCTATAGAGTTGGACTAAAACACAGGCATTCTGTTATTGGAAGATGTATAGAGGTTCTATTGTTTGTGAAGGATATTAGATGATGATGCTAGTATAGTGCTTGTCACGCGAGTGACCGATCATCGAACAAACTCCAGCGAAGTGATGGCTACTTCTACTTCGGAGGCATAAATGGTTGTGATCCAACTCAAAAACTTCGTGACTTTGAGCTAAATAAAAAAATGGTTAAAAGACAAGTAAAAAGGGGTTAAGTTCGGCCGGACCGAACTTTGGATACCCACCACCTCGGGTATAAATGTAAACCACCTTTCGCCAAAATCCGGTGAAAAATTCATACCTTAGGCCCCATAGTAGCTATATTGAATTATGGTCAATTTGGACCAAATACTTATAAGTACAAGTCATTGTTCAATTGTGCATAACAAAATATTGGTCTTTTTAGTAGCTATATCCAAAAATAAACCGATCCGAACCAGACACTACATGGACGTCGAAAAGCCTAACATAAGTCACTGTGTCAAATTTCAGTGAAATCGGATTATAAATGCGTCTTTTATGGAGCCAAGACTTTAAATAGAGATTTTTGTCTATATGACAGCTATATCCATATCTGGACCGATTTCGGCCAATTTGCAGAAAAATGTCGAAGATCGTAACACAACTCACTGTCCCAAATTTCGGCGAAATCGGACAATAAATGTGCCTTTTATGGGCCCAAAATCTTATTTCGAGAGATAGGTCATATGGCAGCTATATTCAAATCTGGATCGATCTGGGCCAAAATGAATGAGGATATCGAAGGGCCTAACACAACTCACTGTCTCAAATTTCGGCGACATCGGACAATAAATGCGCCTTTTATGGGCCCAAAATCTTATATCGAGAGATAGGTCTATATGGCAGCTATATTCAAATCTGGACCGATCTGGGCCAAAATGAAGAAGGATGTCGAAGGGCCTTACACAACTCACTGTCCTGAATTTCGGCGACATCGGACAATAAATGCGCCTTTTTTGGGCCCAAAACATTAAATCGAGAGATCGATCTATATGGCAGCTATAACCAAATCAGTACTGAGCTGTTACATATTGCAGAAGTATATTGTGGGGCTTAACTTAACTCACTGTCCCAAATTTCTGTTACATCGGACAATAAATGCGCCTTTTATGGCCCCAACCCTTAAATCAAGAGATCGGTCTATATGGCAGCTATATCCAAATCTACACCGACCAAATTGAAGAAGGATGTCGAAGAGCGCAACACAACTCACTGTCCTAAATTTCAGCAAAATCGGATAATAAATGTGTTTTTTATGGGCCTAAGTCCCTAAAACGGTAGATCGGTCCATATGGCAACTATATCCAAACCTGGTCCGATCTGGACCAGATTTCACTGTCCCAAATATCAGCAAAATCTGATAAAAAATGTGGTTTTTATGGGCCTAAGAATCGGTGCAAAGTTTCAGCTCAATATCTCAATTTTTATACCCTTCACCATAGGATGGGGGTATACTAATTTCGTCAATCTGTTTGTAACTACTCGAAATATTCGTCTGAGACCCCATAAAATATATATATTCTTGTTCGTCGTTACATTTTTTGTGTCAATCTAGCCATGTCCGTCCGTCCGTCTGTCTGTCGAAAGCACGCTAATTTTCGAAGGATTAAAGCTAGCCGCTTGAGTGTGTGTAGTGTAGTGTTTAGTGTAGGTCGGTTGGTATTGTATATGGGCCATATCGGATCATGTTTTGATATAGCTGCCATATAAACCGATCTTGGGTATTGACTTCTTGAGCCTCTAGGGGGCGCAATTCCTATCTGATTGAAATAAAATTTTGCACGAAATGATAGTCAACAACTGTGCCAAGTATGGTTAAAATCGGATAATAACCTGATATAGCTGCCATATAAACGCTCTCGGGTCCTGACTTCATGAGCCTCTAGAGGGCGCAATTCTTTTCCGATTGGAATGAAATTTCCCACGACGTGTTTCGCTGTGACTTCCAACAACTGTGCTTAATTAGGTTCAAATCGGTCCCTAACCTGATATAGCTGCCATATAAACCGATCTCGGGTCCTGACTTCATGAGCCTCTAGAGGGCGCAATTGTTTTCCGATTGGAATGAAATTTTGCACGAAATGATAGCCAACAACTGTGCCAAGTATGGTTAAAATCGGTTCATAACCTGATATAGCTGCCATATAAACCGATCTCGGGTCTTGACTTCATGAGCCTCTAGAGGGCGCAATTCTTTTCCGACTGGAATGAAATTTCACACGACGTGTTTCGCTGTGATTTCCAACAACTTTGCTAAATTAGGTTCAAATCGGTCAATAACCTGATATAGCTGCCATATAAACCGATCTTGAATCTTGACTTCTTTAGCCACCAGAGGGCGCAATTCTTATCCGATTTTAATGAAGTTTTTGAGCAAAGTATTTTGTTATGATATCCAACAACTGTGCCCAGTTTGGTTCAAACCGGCCCATAACCTAATATAGCTGTCATATAAACCGATCTGGGGACTTGACTTCTTAAGCTTCTAGAGGGCGCATTTCCTATCCGATTTGGCTGAAATTTTGCATGACGTATATCATCATGTCTTCCAACAACTGTGCCAAATAAGGTTCAAATCGGTCCATAACCTGATATAGCTGTCATATAAACCGATCTGGGATCTTGACTTCTTGAGCCTCCAGAGGTCGCAATTATTATCCGATTTGCCTGAAATTTTGTTCGAAGGGTCCTCTCATGACCATCAACATACGTGTTTACTATGGTCTGAATCGGTATATGGTCTATAGTCTGATACAGCTCCCATATAAATCTATCTCTCTATTTTACTTCTTGAGCCCCCAAAGGGCGCAATTCCTATTCGTATTGGCTGACATTTTACACAGGTCTCCAACATAAAATTTAATTGTGGTCCGAACCGGACCATATCTTGATATCGCTCTAATAGCAGAGCAAATCTTTTCTTTTATCCTTTTTTTGCCTAAGAAGAGATGCAGGGAAAAGAACTCGACAAATGCGATCCATGGTGGAGGGTATATAAAATTCGGCCCGGCCGACTTTAGCACTCTTTTACTTGTTAAAGACTGTTGCGTGATTTCAACAGACAGACGGACGGACATGGCTAGATCGTCTTAGATTCTTACGCTGATGAAGAATATATATACTATATAGAGTCGGAAATGGATATTTCGATGTGTTGCAAACGGAATGGCAAAATGAAATACCCCCATCCTTCGGTGGTGGGTATAACAAGTAACAGGATGTGACCCCTAGGTGTAATAGACAAATGACTGTATGTTAACCACTACTCTGATATAGTTGTTACTATGCTTGAAGAAACTGGGAGGCCAACGACAGCCGTCGTCCTTTTACCTACCAAGCCAGGCCAATTTGAAGCCACTACCAGGTGAAACTAAACTAACACCTTCAATTATTTTATTACAGCTTAATATTGGGTTGCCCAAAAAGTAATTGCGGATTTTTCACATAGTCGGCGTTGACAAATTTGTTCACAGCTTGTGACTCTGTAATTGCATTCTTTCTTCTGTCAGTTATCAGCTGTTACTTTTAGCTTGCTTTAGAAAAAAAGTGTAAAAAAGTATATTTGATTAAAGTTCATTCTAAGTTTTATTAAAAATGCATTTACTTTCTTTATAAAATCCGCAATTACTTTTTGGGCAACCCAATAGTATGCACACATACAAAAGCTTTGCATATTCTTTTAGAGAGCATTGCAATTGAATATCTTTGACTTACAACTCCCTTTTATCAATTCGTTAAGTCGTTTTACGTATAAATTAAAAAGTGATTGACTCTATTGAAGTTTATTTACCTTCAGCCATTTGATTTGAAAGCAAAACAAAAGTCAAACCCACAACAAGACCAACAACAGCAATGCAGGCAAAAATCGAGACCAAGGTTAGGCATCTTTCCAGTGTGGTACGTCTACGCCACCAATTGGGATTTCTGGAAACAAAAAGAGAGGAAAGAAAAAAAAAATTACAACAAAGAAAGCATTAGTTAAGCGAAGACAAACAATGACAAATAGCAAGGTAAATAAATAAATGTTAATACACTCAATAGGCGATGCAGACCGACAGACAACCTTACTTCCTTCCCCTTAAGTATCAATTGCAAACATATTCCATTAGGCAAAAAGAAAAAAACAAACCTCCAACAGTTTAACCACCTCTGCTTGAAGCAGCCAAAGACAAAAAAAACCCCTAGTAAATGTTTGAAGAAATACTCTTTCCTCATCATTGTAGACCACTTTTTCATTGTCATCTGAATGAAGCCATGTCATCATAGGCTCAAACTCATAAATATTTATGCGGTTCCCTGGTTGGTTGCATCAATGGTTAATGTTTGACTAACTGTCTCTATGTAACAAAAGATCGCGGTTTTCTCTTCATAGCAAGCTATGATGATGGTTAACACATCTGCGTTTATTTGTCTTCCTCATCCATAACCATAGATTTGTGGAATCTGGCGTTGCAAAAACCCTGCTGCCAGACATTAGACTAACATGCAAGCGGCAGACTACTACCACCTCTGGTTATGTTGCACGATGCCTTGCATCCATTGCAGTTGATAAGACCATACTTCAGCAAAATCGTGCCTTGCATTGTTATAAATAGTAAATAAAACAAAAATGCCTATGTAAACAACTAATTTATGCTAATCAAGTAGAAATAATGTGGCCAATACCAATGGAGAAAGGAAGGCTTTTCTATTTTTTGTTGGGGCTGCACAATGTAGAAGACAGTAACACCATAAATGTTGTGTTAATTGTAATTGTTGTTTATCATGTTGACAGTCACATTTTTCCTCAATTAAATCTTTATTAATATTTAATCTGTTTTGCATTTATGAAAATTAGCATACGAGTATTGGAAAAGAGAAATCCATTTTTGAACATTTTTGAGTTGATTTTGATAAACTCAAGTAAAAACGTGATAAGTTCGGCCGGTCTGAATCTTGGGAACCCACCAAATGGCTACCAAATCAATCAAAAATTTAAATTATGAACCGAACAGGGGCAAACTTCTCAGATATCAATGAGTGCAGTCCGATTCAAGTTTAAGCTCAATGATAAGGGGCCTCCTTTTCATACCCGAGCCCGAACGGCGTGCCGCAGTGCGCACCCCTTTGGAGGGAAGTTTTATATGGCATATTACCTCTCAAATGTTGCCAGCATTAGGAGGCGAAAACCACCGCTGAAAGTTTTTTTCTGATGGTCTCGCCAGGATTCGAACCCAGGCGTTCAGCGTCATAGGCGAGCATGCTAACCTCTGCACTACGGTGGCTCCATACATGGGACGAGTGTTGGAAGCCGAACGAAATACTAGGTGCAAAATGTCAGCCCAATCGGACAACAATTGCATCTTCTAGGGGCTCAAGAATTCAAACCTAGTGATCGGTTTATATGGGAGCTAAATCAGGTTATAAAACGATTCTGACCATACTACGGGCAATTGTTGCGAGTCGCAACAGGAGCTCAAACATTAAAATAGGGCGATCGTTTTATATGGGAGCTAAATCAGGTTACAGACTGATTCAGACCATATTTGGTACGTGTACACAAGGTCATAGAAGAAGTCAACGTGTAGACGATCGTCAGCCAAGCCAGGTAGAAACTGCAACCTCTACGGACTCCAGAAGTTAAACTGGGAGACCAGTTTATATGGGAGCTATGTCAGGTTTTAGATCGATTCTTACCATACTTGGCACGTATGTTGGAGGTCATAGGAGAAGTTGTTGTTGTTGTACAAAATTTCAGCCCAATCGGCTAAGAATTGCATCCTCTTGAGGCTCAAGAAGTATAATCGGGAGATCAGAAGTATAATGGGGTTTTAGACCGATTCTGACCATACTTGGCACATATATTGGAGGTCATAGGAGAAGTTATTGTTGTTGTACAAAATTTCAGCCCTATCGGCTAAGAATTGCATCCTCTTGAGGCTCAAAGAGTATAATCGAGAGATCAGAAGTATAATCGGGGTTTAGACCGATTCTGACCATACTTGGCACATATGTTGGAGGTCATAGGAGAAGTTGTTGTACAAAATTTCAGCCCAATCGGCTAAGAATTGCATCCTCTAGAGGCTCAAGAAGTATAATCGGGAGATCAGAAGTATAATCGGGCTTTAGACCGATTCTGACCATATTTGGCACGTATGTTGGAGGTCATAGGAGAAGTTGTTGTTGTTCTACAAAATTTCAGCCCAATCGGCTAAGAATTGCATCCTCTAGAGGCTCAAAAAGTATAATCGGGAGAACAGTTTGGTACAGTGGTGGCAAGTCAAAACAAATTAGAGCGTGCTAAGTTCGACCGGGCCAAATCTTATATGCCCTCCACCATTGATCGCATTTGTCGAGTTCTATGCGCGGTATCTCTTTTTAGACAAAATAAGAATATTGAATAAGAACTGTTATGCTATTGTAGCTATATAAAGTTATAGTCCGATTCGGATCATAAATGAATGCTGAACATTGTAGAAGTCATTGTGTAATATTTCAGTTCATTCGGATGAGAATTGCACCTTGTAGAGGCTCAAGAAGCAAAATCGGCAGATAGGTTTATGTGGGAGCTGTATCAAGCTATTGATCGATTCAGACTATATTAGACACGTATGTTGAAGGTCATGAGAGAAGACATTGTACAAAATTTCAGCCAAATCGGATGAGAATTGCACCCTCTAGAGGTTCAAGAAGTCAATAGCATTCAATTCAGATGGTGTCGTCCTCAGTGCAGCTGTATGCAGCAAACAAGCTATCCTTGGATCCAGCTGAGTATTGAACAGTAGGTGGACTTTTGAAGCGCCGTCCACCAAGCCAAAACACCATATAGCATTATATGTCTGAAAACTGCAGTATATACCTAATGCATGACTCGCGGTTTAAACCCCCATCTTTTGCCAATAGCTCTCTTGCAGGTGTATAGAAGACCACAGGCTAAACCCAATTTTCGACGGTTTTCGAACGATACTGCTGCAATTTCACGTTCGAAATGCGTACGAAGTTCACTAATCGTCGCTAGCTTGTTGAACGAACGACCAATCTCTCAACTTGGTTTCCAATAGATGTTTTGCTTGAGGGGCCGTCCCGTTGAAATCACATGTCCTCCAAGTCCATATCATCCAATTTGGGCTGTTTAAAATCGATTTGTAATTTCGAATCGTTTATTTGGTTAATTTGTAACCGTTTATTTTGCATGTCGGCAACCCTAATTCGTTTCATTTTCGTTAGACTCTATGCTCTGTTTGGTTAGAATATTGTAGGATTTTTTACATAGATTTCACCGAGGATTTGGTGCTTTCTCCTAATCGTTATTGCCTACACCTTTCTCCATTTTGAAGTTTTAGTTACTCGTTCTTGGAATTTGCGATCGTTTGGATCACCTCCATTTAACTACATATTGTTGTAATTTGGCTCTAAGGTAAACTTGTTACGAATATTGAAAACTCCTAATAAAGAGCTTACGGTTACCTACAGTTTTAATTTACAACTAACAAACTTATATTCAATCCCATGGCAGCCGGTTGTACGTACCGGATTGACCCGATAGAATCTTCATCGGCAAGGGCTGCCGCCTCAGTGTACGTGTTCGTCTTTTTTCGTCATGGGAGAGGCACATCCCGGAGTGCCTTCTCCGTATGCTTTTGGTCCGTGCCGGGATTGAAAAGAACCCCGGACCCTGGTTCTGTTCCGTTTGCCAGAACCGCCTTCATCATCGGTCAGTGTCGGTGAGGTGTAACAGGTGCTTGGAGTGGGTACATTTCCGTTCTTGCTCTGGCCTAACTTCGCTACGGGAGTATAGTCATACTGGCTATGTCGCTAGGTGCTGTGCGAACACAGCCAGCAGTGGGTCACAAGCGTCGCCGTCGTCGCCTTCGGCGTCCTCGTCGTCGGACTATGTGACCCCCCCGACCTCTCCCGTACGGCAATTTATGCAAAGACAGCACCCTAGCCCTACTATTGCCAGGCCAGTGTCGGGAAATGTATCGTTCCTGCAGTTAAACTGCAATGGACTGCGAGGCAAGATTGATGAGATTGTGGATTTTATGAGTCGGAAGAGCATATCGGTCGCAGCGATCCAGGAGACAAAGCTGACTAACACCTGCAGCTTGCACAGTTGTCACGGCTACAATGTGCTACGTAAGGATCGCTCAAGGAATGGAGGTGGGGGATTGGCCTTCGTTATACACCATTCCGTGCAGTATAGACCTATCTCGCCTGCGCTTGACGCTAGTGACCCATACATGGAATGTATGGGGGTAGCAGTCAAGTCTGGTACTGCCGAGATAGAGATATACAACGTGTATATACCGCCGGTTGGCAGCTGTGTCCCGATTAATGGCCAGGCCTACAGCCCCGACATAAGTGGGTTGCTATCTGGCCATAGTCGTCTGGTTCTGGGGGATTTCAATGCACATCACTCGTCATGGCATTCTCCCCTAGGCAACGACCAGCGTGGCATAGCTTTGGCAGAGCAGATAGATAGCTCCACGTTTTGCACGGTGAATGAGGATGCCCCCACTAGGATTACGAGGAGGTGCAGCAGCTCGCCAGACATCTCAATCGCATCCCCTGATCTCCTGAGTGACGTATCATGGCAAGCCGTCATCTCTTTGGGGTCAGACCACCTCCCCATAATCCTCACCATCGACCGACCACCCGACTTCATAACCTCTGAGCGCCGAACGTTCATCAACTATAAGAAGGCCAATTGGACTGGCTTCAGAGAGTATACCAATCGCCGCTTCAATGAACTGCCACCCCCCTCTGATGTGCTTGTGGCCGAGAGGAAATTCCGAGACATCATCAACGCAGCAGCCGCTCGCTTTATACCAGCCGGTCGAATACCGCAAGTGCGACCCAATTTCCCGGCGCAAGCAGTGGTACTCGCAGACGAGCGTGATGGGATTCGTGCTATGGACCCCGCTAACCCCAGAATCAGCGAGCTGAATCTGGAAATAAACAGGGTAGTCAACGAACATAAGCGGAATTTGTGGCTGGAACACTTGGAGCAATGTAACTTAGGCACCGGTGCAGGCAAATTGTGGGCCACTGTTAAGTCTCTCTCGAACCCCGGTAGACGGGACGACAGGACCTCAGTCACTTTTGGCGAGTTAACCGTGACTGATCCGAAGAGATGCGCCAGGTTGTTCAACCGTCAATTTATCGTGCATCCCGAGAGAGACAGGGCAAGGAGGAGAGCCATTCGCCGTATTCGTGGTCTCCGAGCCGATGAACAGCCATCACAATTTACCGTGGGCGAAGTTACGAATGTCATCCGTGGCGCCAAATCTTCCAAGGCGTTGGGCCCCGACGGAATCTCTACATTGATGCTGAAGAATCTGGATTTACCTGGAGTTGAGTACCTTACCACTGTCCTTAACCTGTCATTGAACACTCTTATAGTTCCCGATGTCTGGAAAATGGGCAGAGTGATCCCGCTACTGAAGCCTGGTAAAGACCCGAGTTTGGGGGAGTCGTACAGACCGATCTCCCTTCTCTCGCCAGTGGCTAAGACGCTTGAGGCATTACTCCTCCCGAGCCTCGTAGGAGAATTTCCATTCGCCGAGCATCAACACGGATTTCGGAGACTGCACAGCACAACAACAGCTTTGCATGCCATCACCACACACATTTGCCGTGGCTTCAATCAACCCAGGCCATGTGATAGGACGGTCCTCGTGGCATTGGACCTATCGAAGGCATTCGACACGGTCAGCCATGCCAAATTATTTGAGGACATCGCCAACACGTCCCTCCAGCCAGGCCTTAAACGTTGGGTCGCGAATTATCTGTGTGGCCGCCAGTCATTTGTGGAATTTAGGGATAAGAAGTCAAAACACCGTAGAGTGAAACAGGGAGTTCCCCAAGGCGGGGTGATATCTCCGGCTCTGTTTAACCTCTACCTTTCCTCCATCCCACCTCCTCCAGACGGCATAGAGATCGTATCATATGCGGACGACTGTACGATCTTGGCATCAGGCCCCCCACCCATTGATGACATCTGCGATAGGTTGAACGTCTACCTCAACGAGCTTGCCTCATATTTCGCTGCAAGAAATCTGAAGATATCCGCCACCAAATCTTCAGCCACACTGTTCACTACAAATACGCGTGAGGTGAATTCTGAGCTGACTGTGATGGTCGATGGAGAATTGATTCCGACCATCAAGTGTCCCAAAATACTTGGAGTCACATTTGACAGCTCCTACACTTTCTCCCCACATGCCACAGCAATCTGCAATAAAGTCAAAAGTAGAAATAAGGTCCTCAAGTCACTCGCTGGCAGCACTTGGGGTGCAGACAAAGAAACCTTGTTGACCACGTACAAAGCAATTGGCCGGTCTGTGGTAAGTTATGCAGCGCCAGTGTGGTCACGTCAGCTTTGTGACACGCAGTGGAATAATATTCAGATCTGTCAGAATGCCGCCCTCCGAACTGCGACGGGCTGCCTCCTTAGTTCTCATGTGGACCACCTCCACCAGGAGACAAAGATCCTACCAGTGCGAAGACATAACTACATGCTGTCTAAGCAATACCTTTTGGGCTGTTATCGCAGAAATCATCCAAATCATCATCTTGTGGATAGATACCCACCGCCCAGAAGCCTTAAGGTAGATCTACATGATCTAGAGCGTGAGGTCCAGCGCTACAAGAGAGAACCTCTAGATCAAGCGGCATATCAAGCGGGTCTGAACAACATTCATGCAGACACGGTAGCAGACGCGTTAACTGGCTACCGGGTGAATGTAGTCCTTGGAGTACGACCGCCACCCATTGCACCCGAAGAAATCGACCTCCCCCGGCAAACCAGAGTGATTCTGGCTCAATTACGTTCCGGCAGATGCAGCCGCCTCAATTCCCACAGAGCTAGGATTGATGCCGACGTGCAAGATGTATGTCCCGACTGTAACCAGGGACCGCACGATACACGTCACCTGTTTAACTGCCCGGCCAGACCCACTCGACTCAGACCCAGATCCCTGTGGACGCACCCCATCTTAGTCGCGGAGTTCCTGGGTCTTGACACTCAACAGAATCAAGCAGACGAAAGATAGTACACAATAAACTGCTACAACAACAACAACAACAACTAACAAACTTGCTTTTTATTTATTAGGTTGCCCAAAAAGTAATTGCGGATTTTTCATATAGTCGGCGTTGACAAATTTTTTCACAGCTTGTGACTCTGTAATTGCATTCTTTCGTCTGTCAGTTATCAGCTGTTACTTTTAGCTTGCTTTAGAAAAAGTGTAAAAAAAGTATATTTGATTAAAGTTCATTCTAAGTTTTATTAAAAATGCATTTATTTTCTTTTAAAAAATCCGCAATTACTTTTTGGGCAACCCAATATTTGTTTTTTTGGTTTTTCGTTTTTATCGCTTACGACAAACAGAGGCCAAAAATATTGTGTTATCATCTAACGGTAGCGATTCCCATTCACAGTAACGTGCCGGTCTTGATTGTCACGGAAGAAGTACGGCCCAATGACACTGCCGGCCCATAAACCGTACCAAACCGTAATTTCTTCGGTATGCAATGATGACTCGTGGAATACGTGTGAATTGCTCTCTGACCAATAACGCATATTTTACTTATGGACGAAGCTATTCAACCAGAAATGAGCCTTATCGTTGAAGATGATTTTTCGACTCGTTGTTGGCTCGTATATCTTTCCATCATGAAATGCCAAACCTTACTGAAGAGAAATGTCAAAAGAGTGGCAAAAAATATGGCGTCTTTTGGTGTCCCTATCGGTCTAACTGTAAATAGCACAATCCATTCTCTCCACTAGCTTCGAGCTATCTGTGTTACAACGTCCACCAGGAGGCTAAGGTCCCTACAAACCATCCCGTCAAATTGTATCTCATGCTCCACATGAATTGTTGTCTCATGTATCCAGTCAGAAATTTCAGCCTGACTCTACTTTACTTACATTACATTGATTACTTACTTAATCTGTATATTTAAAGCACCAGCGACCCGAATGGTCTCAAGCGTTCTAGTAAATATTGAGCTGTTCTTGTTTTCAATGAGTTTGTTAGAATAGGCCAAACTTCACTTTCATGGTGTCAGTGTATCAATGTAGGATCCAAACCTAATTTTGATCCTTTCTGAATAATAAGCAGCGCCACAGAAATTTTCTTCAATCGTTTCTTAATGTTGCAGTTCCATTTAAATATCCTGGCAAAAATCACTCCGATTTGTTTCAGTCAGTTCATTTTCTTCGCTCTTATCTTTCTTGAATGTGTAACTTTATTTTCTCAATATTTATTTATTTATTCCTATTTATCATTTTAAATGTAAACCAAATTATTTGCTCTATAAAAAGTCTTGAAAATACAAACAAAATTTCACTTTTAACTGCAGTGTTTGTTTTTTCGTTTTGACGGAATAATTTCCAAACATTACGTGTCTGATGATTGCATGATCATCAAATCATAGCCATGGCAGAGCAATTAAGAGCTAACAACAAATTAATTAATTAACTTTGGAAAAAAAATCAAATAAGTTAAATTCAAAGTTCATCATAAGCCAACTGGAAGTGTGGTGGAGATCAGACGTGAAACGGTGTAAGAGGAGGAATGGGATACCATTTTATAACACTAAGAGTAAAATGATGACATTTAATTTAAATATGAATGAATATGAAAAAGATGTAAAAGCTAAAAAACTTGCAAAGAGACAAATATACCCTAAATAACTATTGATACCGTTTCTAAGAACTTTAAATCTCTAAAATGCTCTTTTAAATCAGGCCCTGATGGGGTACCCGCTAGTGTACTTAAATT
Organism: Stomoxys calcitrans; assembly: GCF_963082655.1. Taxonomy (NCBI): domain Eukaryota; kingdom Metazoa; phylum Arthropoda; class Insecta; order Diptera; family Muscidae; genus Stomoxys; species Stomoxys calcitrans. Next base: position 183,385,136 of record NC_081553.1, read on the forward strand.
TTGCGCCGATCACCTTACATTTTCTTCAATCGAGATTTTCAATAGATCTATAAAATTTGGCCTTGTACCTGAACTATGGAAGAAATCTTATATTATTCCCCTATTTAAATGTGGAAATAAGTTTGATGTATCAAATTATAGAGGTATTGAAAAGTTAAGTAATATACCAAAACTTCTTGAAAAGATTATGACTGATAACATCTCCCATCAAGTTTCTTCAAATTATTCAGATGCGCAACACGGGTTTCGTAAAGCTCGATCAACTGTTACAAATGTTTTACAGTTAGTAACTCTTGTCAATGATGGATATAGGCAGAGGAAACGGACTGATGTTATATATACCGACTTTAGATAAAATCAATCATGGCCTACTTTTGTTTAAGCTCGGTAAAATCGGGTTTTCTTCTGTATTATTAAATTGGGTTAGTTCTTACTTATATGGACGTGTACAGAATGTACACTTCGGCGATTCTTTTTCTAAGTCAATTATTGTGAAATCCGGTGTTCCAAAGGGCAGTCATCTGGGTCCAATTCGTTTTAATCTGTTTATAAATGATTTACCTTCTGTTATTAAAAATTCTTCAATCTTAATGTATGCTGATGTCGTCAAAATTTTCCAATCGCTCTGTGTTCCTTCTGAGCAAGATTTGTTACAACTCGATCTTGATAACTTTTGTTTGTGATGTAATGTAAATTTAATGGAACTAAATATCTCGAAATGTAAATTAATGTCTTTCTATCGAACGCAACACTTGTCAAAAAGTTATCATCTTAACGGTCGTGAAATTGACATAGAAGACTCTTTTCTAGATCTTGGCATCCTCGTAAATTGAATATTAGAATTTCTATAATGGTGAATAAATATTTAAGTTCTCTTGGTTTTATGAAAAGATGGAGTAAAGAATTTTATGATCCTTCAGTTACTTAGAACTTATATATTTTTCTTGTCCGAAGTACACTTGAATATGGATCCGTTATTTGGGATCCGGTTTACACTATTCACAGAAATAAAATTGAGTCAGTACAGAAGCAATTTCTACTATTTTAACTTCGTAATCGTGGTTGGAATTATCAAACACTTCCTTCCTATACGTTTAGATTTAATTTAATAAAGCTCCCTACTCTCAGCAACCGCAGGAAAATATTGAACATCACTTTCACCTCAAATGTTTTGCACGGGAATTTATCCGAAGTCCGAATTTTTTGTTGAGTCGGCTTAATATCAATATTCCTTCAAGACCAACGAGACATTTTAAACTGCTTAATATTCAATATCATCAAAGCAATTTTCGTCGTATTTGTTTAGATTTTAATATTATCATCTTTTTGATCTTACTGAAGATAGATACCCATTAAAAAGAAAAATTATACTATACTTAAATCCTAGTTATATATCAATGTTGTTTGTATATATGTATATTTATATTAGTCTGTAAGGATATATGTATCTATAGAGTTGAAAATAAAAAAAAAATTGGATATACAAAAATTACTTGAACGCTTGAGATAATAACTCGCCAAAAACTTTACTTAGAAGCCCGTCCTTCAGCTTTCTTTATCCCCTTACTAATGCTAAGGTCATTTTGTGAGTACATCAACTTTGTAAAATTGGTCTGTAAGAGGAATCGTTCTTCGGTAAGCTGAACAGTGCTCTAGTATCGATATCCATCGATCCAAACTCAATAAAATATCATTAAGATAAGAAAGATGTATAAATCAAAGTTCTTCAAATTATCTTAGAAATTTGGAACCCAGAGTGGCATGATGTCCTATGACGCCTGAGTTTGAAATATAGTGAAAACATTTAACTAATCCTGACAATCGAAGCGGCAAGTGATAGCGTGCGTATGGCATGTGGAGAAGATGATCAGACATTGAAGCATTTCCTGTCATTGCGCGGCTAACAGACACAATATCAAACCAGGAGCGTGATATGGAACACAATTGGGGATTTTGTAAGTAGCACTGATCCTGTCTTAAATTTTCCTTTTCGAGGTTACTTTTTAGTATTTAGAGAGCACAACAAGCCGATCGGAGGCCACCGTAGCGCAGAGGTTAGCGTGTCCGCCTGTGACGCTGAACGCCTGGGTTCGAATCCTGGTGAAACCATTAGAAAAACTTTTCAGCGGTGGTTTTCCCCTCCTAATGCTGGATACATTTGTGACGTACTATGCCATGTAAAACTTCTCTCCAAAGAGGTGTCGCACTGCTGCCCGCCGTTCGGACTCGGCTATAAAAAGGAGGCCCCTTATCATTGAGCTTAAACTTGAATGCTCTTTTAAATCAGGTCCTAATGGGGTACCCGCTAGTGTACTTAATTTTTGCGCTGATCACCTTAAATTTTCTTTAATCAAGATTTTCAATAGATCTATAAAATTTGGCCTTGTACCTGAACTATGGAAGAAATCTTATATTATTCCCCTATTTAAATGTGGATGTAAGTTCGATGTATCAAATTATAGAGGTATTGCAAAGTTAAGTAATATACCAAAACTTCTTGAAAAGATTATGACTGATAACATCTCCTATCAAGTTTCTTCAAATTATTCAGATGCGCAACACGGGTTTCGTAAAGCTCGATCAACTTACAAATGTTTTACAGTTTTACAAATGTTTTACAGTTAGTAACTCTTGTCAATGATGGATATAGGCAGAGTAAACGGACTGATGTTATATATACCGACTTTAGATAAAATCAATCATGGCCTACATTTGTTTAAGCTTGGTAAAATCGGGTTTTCTTCTGTATTATTAAATTGGGTTAGTTCTTACTTATATGGACGTGTACAGAATGTACACTTCGGCGATTCTTTTTCTAAGTCAATTATTGTGAAATCCGGTGTTCCAAAGGGCAGTCATCTGGGTCCAATTCGTTTTAATCTGTTTATAAATGATTTACCTTCTGTTATTAAAAATTCTTCAATCTTAATGTATGCTGATGTCGTCAAAATTTTCCAATCGCTCTGTGTTCCTTCTGAGCAAGATTTGTTACAACTCGATCTTGATAACTTTTGTTTGTGATGTAATGTAAATTTAATGGAACTAAATATCTCGAAATGTAAATTAATGTCTTTCTATCGAACGCAACACTTGTCAAAAAGTTATCATCTTAACGGTCGTGAAATTGACATAGAAGACTCTTTTCTAGATCTTGGCATCCTCGTAAATTGAATATTAGAATTTCTATAATGGTGAATAAATATTTAAGTTCTCTTGGTTTTATGAAAAGATGGAGTAAAGAATTTTATGATCCTTCAGTTACTTAGAACTTATATATTTTTCTTGTCCGAAGTACACTTGAATATGGATCCGTTATTTGGGATCCGGTTTACACTATTCACAGAAATAAAATTGAGTCAGTACAGAAGCAATTTCTACTATTTTAACTTCGTAATCGTGGTTGGAATTATCAAACACTTCCTTCCTATACGTTTAGATTTAATTTAATAAAGCTCCCTACTCTCAGCAACCGCAGGAAAATATTGAACATCACTTTCACCTCAAATGTTTTGCACGGGAATTTATCCGAAGTCCGAATTTTTTGTTGAGTCGGCTTAATATCAATATTCCTTCAAGACCAACGAGACATTTTAAACTGCTTAATATTCAATATCATCAAAGCAATTTTCGTCGTATTTGTTTAGATTTTAATATTATCATCTTTTTGATCTTACTGAAGATAGATACCCATTAAAAAGAAAAATTATACTATACTTAAATCCTAGTTATATATCAATGTTGTTTGTATATATGTATATTTATATTAGTCTGTAAGGATATATGTATCTATAGAGTTGAAAATAAAAAAAAAATGGGATATACAAAAATTACTTGAACGCTTGAGATAATAACTCGCCAAAAACTTTACTTAGAAGCCCGTCCTTCAGCTTTCTTTATCCCTTTACTTATGCTAAGGTCATTTTGTGAGTACATCAACTTTGTAAAATTGGTCTGTAAGAGGAATCGTTCTTCGGTAAGCTGAACAGTGCTCTAGTATCGATATCCATCGATCCAAACTCAATAAAATATCATTAAGACAAGAAAGATGTATAAATCAAAGTTCTTCAAATTATCTTAGAAATTTGGAACCCAGGGTGGCATGATGTCCTATGACGCCTGAGTTTGAAATATAGTGAAAACATTTAACTAATCCTGACAATCGAAGCGGCAAGTGATAGCGTGCGTATGGCATGTGGAGAAGATGATGAGACATTGAAGCATTTCCTGTCATTGCGCGGCTAACAGACACAATATCAAACCAGGAGCGTGATATGGAACACAATTGGGGATTTTGTAAGTAGCACTGATCCTGTCTTAAATTTTCCTTTTCGAGGTTACTTTTTAGTATTTAGAGAGCACAACAAGCCGATCGGAGGCCACCGTAGCGCAGAGGTTAGCGTGTCCGCCTGTGACGCTGAACGCCTGGGTTCGAATCCTGGTGAAACCATTAGAAAAACTTTTCAGCGGTGGTTTTCCCCTCCTAATGCTGGATACATTTGTGACGTACTATGCCATGTAAAACTTCTCTCCAAAGAGGTGTCGCACTGCTGCCCGCCGTTCGGACTCGGCTATAAAAAGGAGGCCCCTTATCATTGAGCTTAAACTTGAATCGGACTGCACTCATTGATATGTAAGAAGTTTACCTCTGTTCCTTGGTGGAATGCTCATGGGCAAAATTTGCAATTTGCAACAAGCCGATTACTGGCTTAGATGTATGTCCATAGTGGCATGGGGAGTATTAATATCCGCACACTTATTTCAACCAAACCTAACCTAATCCTGACAATATTTGTAAAGACTTAAACCGTGAAATACTTCCCTACTCAAAGATTTCAATCAGTGGCATTCACCTCTGACTCAGCTATAACAAGTTAAAGCGTTCTAAGTTCGGCCGGAACGAATCTTGGGAACCCACCACCATGGATTTTGCTAAAATATGGAAGCCATATCTAGTTATAGACCGATTCGTACCGTACCTAGCACAGTTGTGGAGAGTCACAACAGAATACCATGTGCAAAATTTCAGCCAAATCGGATACAAAATGGCGGCTTCCAACAGCTCAAGAAGTCAAATCGGCATATCGGTTTATATGGGAGATCGTCAAATCGGGAGAACGGTTTATATGGGAGCTATATCAGGTTATAGACCGTACTTGGCACAGTTGTTTGAAGTCATAACGGAACACTACATGCAAAATTTCAGCCAAATCGGGCAAACATTGTGGTTTCCAGGGTCTCAAGAAGTCAAATCGGGTGATCGGTTTATATGGAAGCTATATCAGGTTATATTCCGATTTGAAAGTTGCTTAGCACGGTTGTTGGGAGTCATAACAGAACCCTGTTTGGAAATTTCAGCCAAATCGAACAAAAATTGCTGCTTCCATGGGCTCAAGAATTCAAATCGGGAGATGGGTGTATATGGGAGCTATATCAGGTTATAGACCGATTCGGACCGTACTTGGCACCGTTGGTGACAGTCATAACAGAACATTATGCGCAAAATTTCAGCCAAATTGGACAAATATTGTGGCTTCCAGGGGCTCAAGAAGTCAAATCGGGAGATCGGTTTATATGGGAGCTATATCTGGTTATAGACCGATTCGGACCGTACTTGGCACAGTTGTTAGAAGTCATAACAGAACACTGTATAGAAAATTTCAGCCAAATCGGATAAAAATGGCGGCTTCCAGCAGCTCAAGACGTCAAATCGGGAGATCGGTTTACATGGGAGCTATATTTGGTTATAGATCGGTTCGGACCGTACTTGGCACAGTCGTCGAAAGTCATAACAGAACACTATGTGCAAAATTTCAGCAAAATCGGATAAAAATTGTGGCTTCCATGGGCTCAAGATGTCAAATCGGGAGATGGGTGTATGTGGGAGCTATACCAGGTTATAGACCGATTCGGACAGAACACAGAACACTATGTGCAAAATTTCAGCTAAATCGGATAAAATTGGTGGCGTCCAGGGGCTCAAGAAGTCAAATCGGGTGATCGGTTTGTATGGGAGCTATATCAGGTTATAGACCGATTTGGTAGTTGGTTAGTACAGTTGTTGGAATTCACAACAGAACACTATGTTAAAAATTTCAGCGAAATCGGATGAAAATTGGGGTTTCCAGGGGCTCAAGAAATCAAATCGGGAGATCGGTTAAAATGGGAGCTATATCAGGTTATAGACCGATTTGAACCGTACTTGACACAGTTGTTGGAAGTCATAACAGAACACCTCGTGCAAAAGTTCAGCCAAATCCAAGAAAAATTGCGGCTTCTAGGGGCTCAAGAAGTCAAATCAGGAGATCGGTTTATATGACCCATGATATGACCCATTTTCAATCTCCAACGACCTACATCTATATTAAGTAAATTGCAAATTTTGCCCATGAACATTCCACTAAGGAACAGGGGCAAACTTCCCACATATCAACGAGTGCAGTCCGATTCAAGTTTAAGCTCAATGATAAGGGGCCTCCTTTTTATAGCCGAGTCCGAACGGCGTGCCGCAGTGCGACACCTCTTCAGAGACAAGATCCACATGGCATATTACCTCACAAATGTTGCCAGCATTAGGAGGGGAAAACCACCGCTGAACATTTTTTCTGATGGTTTCGCCAAGATTCGAACCCAGGCGTTCAGCGTCATAGGCGGACATGCTAACCTCTGCGCTACGGTGGCTTCCCATCAATATTAAGTATCTATGCAAAAATTTCAAGCGGTTAGCATTACGCGTTCGACCGTCGACAGACGGACGGACGGACATGGCTAGATCGACTCTGAATGTCGAGACGATGAAGATCATACTTTATGGGGTCCTAGATCAATATTTCGAGATGTTACAAACGGAATGACTAGATTAGTATCCCCTTATCCTATGGTGGTGGATACCAAAAGGTGGCGAATTTTTATTAATCTTAAAACTCGCATTGGCATTGATACGGGAAAATTGTCCCTGCTGTCCATAATGCAATTCTCGTAGGCAAATCAAAACTAAGGCAAATAAAACACTTTCTATTATTTGACTACATCAACATTTAATACTAGAAACTGTTTATCAAATCAAGTTGGCGCCTCTGAAAAGGCGTGAAAAAGGCATATTTCGTCATTACAGTTAGATGTGATAACATATTTACATGTAACGCCTCTTAATTGATATTTTCATGTGTATGGCAGTGAAACCTGCTGTCTTTAATTGTTGACTTCCTTTTGCTTTAAACCAAAACAATATCAGCGTTATAATGAAATGTGGGGAAATTTTTAAAATAAACCAATTGAAACCATACAAGCGTAAAAATATTGTAGTAAATTTTTTTAAACTAAATTTTTCCATATAAAAGGTTAAAATCTCTTTTTAATAACCTTGATCTAGTTATAGTTTATAGAAGTCATTTGTGCAATATTGTATTATGGTCATTAACTTATTATTTCAAACAAGCGCAAAAATGCAAATGTAGCATCACATTAAAGAATTCATAAGGAATTCAAGTTTTAAAGGACCTCCGCCACCTTTCGGTATAGAAAACCTTAGACATATCACCAGTATTTAAAAAGGAAAAATGACATCTGAAATTTAGACCAAATGTTCTCGCCAGGACGGATGTACTTAAGAAGTATAAGACCGTCTTACAAGAGTGCAAAGGATTGGGAAAGGCATCAAAACAGCAACAAAAGGTGACACTTTGTACAGGATAAAAGTTTTGTTGTAGATTTGTACCTGGTTGGAGACAAAGGAATCCCTAGTCTCAAAAATGTAACACAAATCGTATAAAATCAGGCTCATATATGCCCACTAGGGTGAAGACTTTTTTAAACCGGAGGCCACCGTAGCGCAGAGGTTGGCGTGTCCGCCTATGAAGCTGAACGACTGGGTTCGTATCCTGGCAAGACCATCAGAAAAAAATTCAGCGGTGGTTTCCCCTCCTAATGCTGGCAACATTTGTGAGGGACTATGCCAGGTAAAACTTCTCTCCAAAGAGGTGTCGCACTACGGGACGCCGTTCGGACTCGGCTATAAAAAGGAGGCCCCTTATCATTGAACTTAAACTTGAATTTGACTTCACTAATTGATATGTGAGAAGTTTGCCCCTGTTCCTTAGTGGAATGTTCATGGGCAAAATTTGCAATTTCGCATATCCCTGTATCATCTTAGGATGAGCTTTTATTTAAGATTAGATAAAATCTTACACATGGGGTAATTGAATCACAAACCTTACGCAAAAAAAGATTTTAAAATTTTGATTTCAGCATTTTGGGCAATTTAAGAAGAACAAGCTTAAGAGCCATATATGTGTAACACCATATAGGTTCATCAAACACACTAGGAAGTTAAACTTTCACGCTGGAGAGGATGAATCTTCGTTGGAGGTTGTCCTTCTTGCAGAAGAAGTTGTATAAATCTTGAATAACTTTGATCGCAGGTTCACAGTACTGGTTGTTCGGGAAACTTTGATTGGAGATTCAACTTTTTCCAGTGGGTCGTGGGTCTTCAAGCATGGAAGCTTTTGTTTTGTCAATTGGGCGGAACAATTGACTACTCACCCAATGATCAGCCCCTGAGTGATAAATTAATTAACAGATTTTAAGCAACCTGTTCCGGGAGGAACACCGTGGCGCATACGTTAGCATGTCTGCTTACCCTGATTGGTTATCCCCTTACTAATGCTGGCTATATTTGTGAGTTATCCTGTTAGGTTGGAACTTCTTTATTTAGTGGTGTCGCTATGCGGCACGCTGTTCGGACATAAAAAAGGAAGCCCCTTATCATTGATCTTAAACTTTAATCGGACTGAACTCTTTGATAGAAGAGAGTATACGCTCCTCCTTAGTGGAAAGTTCATGGGAATTTTAGTTAGTTCCGGGTTTCAGGCATTAAAATAAACGCAGGAAGAGTAAGAATGACATGAGAGTTCAGGCGTGTGCTGCAGGTTTTGGGATCTGCTTAAACTTTACGAAAGTGTCTTACTCCTCTCAGTAATGTGACGGAAGACACGTTAAAATTGCTAAAATTGTGTACAAAATATATTTTGTTGAAGGGCACAATTTTATTCTACATACCAAACTCTGTCAAACCAGCACAAATTAAAGCTAGGAACCGAACAAGGATGATCGAGAGACTGGGCTACATGGGAGCTATATAAGGTTATAGAATGATTAGAACCGTACTTGGCACAGTCGTTGGAAGTCGTTTAGCTAAATCGAACGAAAATTGCGGCTAGTAAGGGCTCAAGAAGTCAAATCAGGAGATCGGTTTATATGGGAGCTATATATAAATCTGAACCGATATGGCCCATTTGCAATCCCCAACGACTTACATCAATACTTAGTATCTGGGGAAAATTTCAAGCGACTAGCTTTACGCGTTCGACCGCTATCGTGATTTCGACAGATCAACTCAAAACGTCGAGACGATCAAGAATATATATACTTTATGGGGTCTAAGACGAATATTTCGAGGTGTTACAAACAGAATGACTAAATTAGTATACCCCCATCTTATGGAGGTATTGAATTTGCATTTGTGTTTGTTTGTTTGTTTGTTCCGTCTGGGCTTCAAAACAGCTGAACCGATTACCTTGAGATTTTCACAGATTGTGTACGTTGGTCTGGAAGGAAACATATGCTATATAATTTTTTGATATCCAAAAGTACAACCCAAAAACAAAAGTAGACCGATCAGGACAGTATGGGACTCAAATGAGAGGTATTCAGAAGTAGAGTATTTCATATTAAAAATTGGATCCAAGTAACTGGATCCCCCTAAAATAGGTTTTTTTTTGGGCGATCATGACAATATGGGACTCAAATGAAAGATATTCGTGAGTAGATTACGAATATGATCAGGAAGGAAAAATAGATTTTAAAATTTGTTGATATCGAAAGGGGGTGGACCCTCCCCCCTGGACCGATCGGGAAAATATGGATATCAAATGAAAGGTATTGGAAAGTAGAATACGAATAATGTAGAAAATTTTGGGTCAAAGTGCCCATCGGGCCGCCCCAACCCTAAAATTCCCCAAAAAGACATATTGGGCGCTCATGTCAATATGGGCCTTAAATAAAAGGTATTCGGAAGTAGATTACGAATCTGGCATACAAAATAAGACCGAAGTATAGGAGGTAACCCCACCCAAATGTTCACGGATTGTGTAAGTTTGTCTGGAAGGAAGTAGATTACGAATCTGGCATACAAAATAAGATCGAAGTATAGGAGGTAACCCCACCCAAATGTTCACGGATTGTGTAAGTTTGTCTGGAAGGAAACATAGGCTATATCATTTTTAGATATCGGATGGGAGCGGCCCCTCCCCCCTACCCCAACAACGCCATCCAATTCCAAAAGTGGACCGATGGGCATAATATGGGTATCAAATGAAAAGCATTCAGCAGTACATTACAAATATGGCATACAAAATTAGGTACAAGTAATGGGAGGTCGCCCCACCCCCAAGTACCCCCAAATGGGCATATTATGGAACTCAAATGAAAGGTATTTTGGAGTAGATTACAAATATGACATTAAAATTTGTGTTCAAGTCTATATGGAACTTAAATGAAAGGTAGTTTGGAGTAGATGACAAAAATTTATGTTCAAGTCTAGGTGGCGCTTTTCTTTCCAAAAATAAGTGAAATAGGTTGATTGACCCATTATGACAATATGGGACTCAAATGAAAGGTATTTAAGAGTAGAAAACGAATTTGATATCCAATTTTGGAGACAAGTGTTTGGGGGTATGCCCCTAAACGCTCCCTAAACTGAACTTTGTTTCCGATTATGGCTATATGGAGTTCAAATCAACGGTAATTGGGAGTAAAGAACGAATTTGATATCTATTTTCAAGGAAAAGTGCCGGTGGCCGCCCGAACCCCAAAACACCCTCTAAACATTTCATATTTACCGGCCATATGGGCAATATGGGGCTCACATTTAATGGATTTGGGAGTACAGCACGAATTTGATATCCATATTTGAGTCGAAATGACTGAGTGTTACCCTAATTTTCAAAACCACCAGATCTCGGAGATTCATTCGAAATTTTTTTTGCACTCTCACAGTCAATATGGTTTCTACTTTCGGGGTCGGGTGCCTCGGGGGCCGTCCTAAACCCGTCAAATGGGTATATAGACCAATCACGATCATGTAGAGCTCAAACGAAAGGTGTTTGAGAGAAAAAAACGAATTTGATATCCAATAGAAGAGCCATGTGTTTGGGGAACTGTTGAGCACGAAGCGTATGTATTTAAATTAAGGGACAAGTGTCTCTCTAAACCGGATATATTTACCAATACGATAATATAGGACTCAAAAGAAAGGTATTTAGGAGTGGAGTAAAAATTTAACCACTTCTCACACATCAATGAAAGCTTTTCGATTCAAGTTTAAACTCAATGATAAGGAACTTTTTTTACAGCCGAGTCCGAATGGCGTGCCACAGTTCGACATCTCTTGGGGGGGAATTTTTACATGACCATGCATGGCAAATGTCGCCAGTATAGGGCTCAGATAAAATAATAGAGTGAAAGAAGGCGCAGCGGTCAACTTTGCCTGATTTTATCCCATCCTTGCTTGTTACAGACATACATTTTTACAAAACGTAATTTGAGTGTGTAGCGAAACGCACCTTGCCAGTGAGTAGATAAAGTCCGCTCACGATTTTGCTATATTGAAAAAAAAAATTTTTTAAAAATATTACGTTTACTGCACTCTAGTCTTCATTCAAATGCTACGAAACGAAATGTATTGACAAACATTTATTAAATAATCCATACGCATTTTTTCTTAAACTTTAAGCCTATTGCCAATGTCCTTTAAACAGAATTCGATTACATTGCCCTCAATGTTACTATTTTACTTAAATCTTTTCTATAATCCGCAATCTATAGACTACCTTGAACAATAGGTAAGAGACCAGATAGAGGTTAAGTGAGGTCTACTCGATGCGGTTTACATTGTTGCTTGAAAACGGCGAAAAGAACAAAAACAAAACCAACGAGAGATGCAAAATACTTGACCCAAAAATTGTACAGAGGTTATGAGTACCAAGACATTTGATTGAATTGCCACAGAGAGACACTGATGTGGATGATGTCTCAATTCCAATGTAAAGTAATCTGAGATAAAATAAAGCGAAATACGGCTGTTTAAAGAAAATAAAGAGTTATAAAAATTAATAAATTTTTCCAAAAAAGGTTTAAAAAATTGGAATTTCAAGAAAATCTTCATATATAAAAATCAATTTGTGTTTGCTTGTGGGTTTGCTTGTTTGTGTGTTCCTTATAGACTTAAAAACGGCTGAACCAATTTTCATGAAATTTCCTTCGATGGTGCATAATGAGCCCGTAGTGAAAATAGGCCACTACATTTTTTGATATCTGTAGGGGGGCGGACCCTCTCCCTTACCCTAATTTTCAGCCCCAAAACCCCCTAAAATAGGTTTATTTGACGATAATGAGAATATGGGAATCAAATGAAAGGTATTCGGGAGTAGATTATGAATATGGTCAGGAAGTAGCAATAGACTTTATAATTTATTGATAACGGAAGGGGGCGGACCCTCCACCGTTACCCCAGAAACACCACCCAAAATCAAAAGTGGACCGATAAGGACAATATGAGTATCAAATGAAAAGTATGCGGGAGTAGATAACGAATCTGGCAAACAAATTCATGTGGAAGTATAGGGGGTCATCCCATCCCCACAAAAACGCCCAAAATGGGCACATTAGCCAATCAGGGATATATGGGACTCGGTTTGTTTGCTCCGTATAGACTGAAAAACGGCAAAACCGATTTTCTCGAAAATTTTTGCATATTGTGTAGGTTGGTCTGGAGGGAAACATAAGCTATATAATTTTTCAGTATCGGAAGGGGGACGGACCCTCCCCCTTATGCCAAAAACACAACCAAAAATCAAAAGTGGACCGATCGGGACAATGTAGATATCAAATGAAAGGTATTGAAGAGTGCAATACGAATATGGTATTACAATTTGACTCTAAGTACCCGTCAGGCCGCCCCAATTCCAAAACTCCCCCAAACAGATATATTGGACGTTCATTTCAATATGGGATTCAAATGAAAGGTATTCGGGAGTAAATTTCGAATCTGGCATACAAAATCAGATCGAAGTATAGGGGGTCACGCCACACCTCAAAACTCCATTAGACCCATTATGACTACATGATACTTGGCTGAACCGACTTTTCTAAAATTTTCATAGATTGTGTACGTTTGTCTGGATGGAAACATAGGCTTTATAATTTTTAGATATCGGGTGGAGGCGGATCTTACTTCCTTCCTTCCCTTACGCTAAAAACGCCATCCATATCTGAAAGTGATCTGATGGGCACAATAAGGGTATCAAATGAAAGGTATTGGAGACCAGAAAACGAATATGGTATCAACATTTGGGTCCAAGTACCCTAATGAGAACATTACACTAAGGCAGAACATTACCATCAGGAACAAAGAAGGGGCAAATTCTCACACATCAATAGTGCTTTCCGATTCAAGTTTAAACTCAATGATAAGGGACCTTTTTTTATAGCTTTTTTTTGGGAAACATTTTTTAAATGACCATGCATGGCATTGTTCCTCGCAAATGTCGCCAACATTAGGAGGGGTAACACCGCTTTGTCCGATGTTCTCGCCAGGATTCGAACGCGTTCAGCGTCATAGACTACAATGGTACGAATTCGATATCCAAATTCAGGGCGAAGTGTCCCCACCCTAAAAAGATATTAGAGAGTTAAAGAAGGCGCAGCGGAGCGGGTCCGGTTCGGCTAGTTTGTTTTAATAAAAATTTGAATTTCGATAAAACAAAAATTCTATAGAAAATCAATTTTTCCAATAACTGACAAAAACATTCAATTATTTTATGTGTATTTGTTTTTTAACTGCTTAATATATAGACAATTCATTGCCTAATACTATATTAAATAATTAAATAATTGCATTACTTATTATTCTCAGTACTATTCTACAGCAAAATAAAACCAAAAACAAAAAAGCCCCAATAACTGCATGGAATTTTTAGTACATTGAGAAAAAAAAAAACGAGCGGGTGAAAATTTAGTTCAAGGTTCATAGATTTTGATATTAATAAACAATTAAATACGTGTTTGTTTTTTCCGGCCGAATTTGTTTTTCCTTCTAGTTTCCATTCTTTTTGGGTTTTTGTACGGCTATGTCGGTTTGGTGATGTGAAACCCCACAATGGCTTCGATGCTCACTGAGCGTGCACAAATTTAGCGTTTTTTTATAACTTTTTATTGCAGAATCTAAGCCAACGAAACGAAATCAACGATCGATTCAACAACAACAACACCATGCATAAATTGTTGAATACATTTTTTTATATATATATATAAAAACAGAAATAAGACCTAAAACGAATACCATCAAAAAAACAAACAAATAAATTACAATTGCAAATAATGACGCACCTACCTAATGCTACCTACCACCCAGATTTGAGCGCAATTATTCTAGTTAATGTTGCCTTACATACCAAAAAATAATAAAAATGAAAATCGAAAATGTTCGAAAATCAAACGAAGTTTTCATGTATAAGGTAAACTAAGTGGACAATAGAGTGGGTAGTGTATTTAGCAAGACAACTGCAATGTCATAAGCACATATTCAAAAATTTAAAAATCACGGGGATAAGGGTGTCAAGTTCATCTTATATCAAAGGCTCAAGAAGTCAAATCTGGAGATCGGTGTGAGCTATAAGAGGTTATAGACCATTTTCTATCATCATTTTCTTACAGAATTTCACTCAAATCGATAAAAAAAAATAATACCCTGTACCACAGCGGTGGTGCAGGGTATAATTAATAGGGCTTAGAGACATCAAGAAGAACAAGGCAATGGATATTTCTCAAAACAATGGATGACTGGCGAATGACGTCATTTTCACGAACCCTGGTGAAAATATCAGAAAAAATTTTCAGCGTTGGTTATCCTCTCCTCATGCTGGCGACATTTGTAAAGTACTATTCCATGTAAAAACTTCTCCCCATAGAGTTATCGCACTCCAGCACGTCGCTCGAACAAGGATGTTAAGATCGGCCGCGCCGAACTTTGGCTACCCACCACCTCGGGTATATACGTAAACCAACTTTGGCAAAAATCCTTGAAAAATTAATAACTTATGACCCATAGCAGCTATATGGAAATATGTTCCGATTTGGACCAAATACTAATAAGTACAAGTCATTGTTCAATCGTTCTGTGCCATATTGCAGAACTATGTCGAGGGACTTAACTTAACTCACTGTCCCAAATTTCGGCGAAATCGGACAATAAATGCGCCTTTTGTGGGCCCAAAACCTTAAATCGAGAGATCGGTCTACAAGGCAGCTATATCCAAATCTGGACCGATCTGGACCAAATTGAAGAAGGACGTCGAAGGCCCTAACACAACTCACTGTCCCAAATTTCGGCGAAATCAGACAATAAATGCGCCTTTTATGGGCACAAAGCCTTAAATCGAGAGATCGGTCTATAAGGCATCTATATCCAAATTTGGACCGATCTGGGCCAATTGAAAAAGAATGTCGAAGGGCCTAACACAACTCATTGTACCAAATTTCAGCAAAATCGGACAATAAATGAGCCTTTTATGGGCCCAAAACCTTAAATCGAGAGATCGGTCTATATGGCAGCTATATCCAAATCTAGACCGATCTGTGCCATATTACAGAAGTATATCGAGGGAATTAACTTAACTCACTGTCCCAAATTTCATCGAAATCGGACAATAAACGCGGCTTTTATGGCCCCAAAACCTTAAATCGAGAGATCGGTCTATATAGCAGCTATATCCAAATCTGAACCGATCTGTGCGAAATTGCAGAAAGATATCGAGGGACCTAACACAACTCACTGTCCCAAATTTCATCAAAATCGGACAATAAATGTGGCTTTTATGGGCCTAAGACCCTAAATCGGCGCAACGGTCTGTATGGGGGCTATATCAAGACGTAGTCCGATATAGCCCATCTCAATCCTATGGGGGGATCCAGATCGCGAGAAAACTTATGTAAAATCAGTGCGGCAAGTGATAGCATGTGTAGGGCATGCGGGGAAGATGATGAGATGTTGGAATGTTTCATTTGTCATTGCCCGGTTTTCGCGTCTAACAGATACCGGCACTTAGTTGGGGACACAACACCAGACATGAACCAACTTAGGGGAGTGGTATTGAAAACAATTAAGGATTTTGTAAGTAGCCCGGCATTCCTAACTTAAAATTTTCTTTTTAGAGTTTACTTTATAGTTTTTAGAGCACACAACAAGCCGATTACTGGCTTAGGTGTATGCCCATTGTGTCATGGGCGGATTAATATCTGCACCCTCTTTTCAACCTAAGCTAGGACCTGAGATGGTTCTTAAGACCAGGGGTATAACCAGGATGGTCCTAAAGCTATGAACCAGAAATAATTTTTAGAACCAGGGATGGTTCTTAGAAGCAGGGATGGTTTCTAGAAGCAGGGATGTTCTTAGAACCAGAGATGGTTCTTAGAACCAGGGATGGTTCTTAGAACCAGAGATGGTTCTCTGAAGTAGGGATGGTTCTCTGAAGTAGGGATGTTTCTCTGAACCGGGGATGGTTCTCTGAACCGGGGATAGTTCTCTGATCCAGGGATGGTTCTTTGAACCAGGGATGGTTCTATGAACCAGGGATGGTTCTATGAACCAGGGATGATTTTATGAACCAGGGATGATTCCCTAACAGAGGGATGGATCTCTGAACCAGGGATCGTTCTCTAAACCAGCGATGGTTCTCTGAACCAGGTATGGTTTTCTGAACCAGGGATACTTCTCTGAACCAGGTTTTCTGCAAAATGGATCATTCTCTGAACTAGGAATGGTTTTTTGAACCTGAATTGTTCTTTGAACCAGGTGGTTCCACGAACCAAAAATTATTCTTAAAGCCAGGGATGGTTCTCTGAACTAATAATGACTCTTAGAACCAGGGATGGTTTTTATACCCTCCACCATAGGATGGGGGTATATTAATTTTGTCATTCGGTTTGTAAATCTTCAAAATATTCGTCTAAAACCCCGTCAAGTATATATTTTCTTGATCTTTATGACATTTTAAGCCTATCTAGCCGTGTCCGTCCGTCCATCTGTCTTTCGAAAGCACGCTAACTTTCGAAGGAGTAAAGCTAGCCGCTTGAAATTTTGCACAAATACTTCTAATTAGCGTAGGTCGGTCGGGATTGTAAATGGGCCAAATCGGTTTATGTTTTGATATAGCTGTCATATAAACCGATCTGGGGTCTTGACTTTTTGAGTCACTAGAGGGCACAATTCTTATTCCATTTTACTCAAATTATGCATGAGTTGTTTTGTTATGATTTCCAACAACTGGTTGGAATCGGTTCATAACCTGATATAGCTGTTATATAAACCGATCTGGGGTCTTGACTTCTTGAGCCTCTAGAGGGCGCAATTCCCTGCCGATTTGTCTGAAACTTTGCATGACGTGTTGTGACTTCCAATAACTGTGCTAATTATGGTTGAAATCGGTCTATAACCGGATATAGCTGCCATATAAACCGATCTGGGGTCTTGA
This sequence comes from Stomoxys calcitrans, assembly GCF_963082655.1. Taxonomy (NCBI): domain Eukaryota; kingdom Metazoa; phylum Arthropoda; class Insecta; order Diptera; family Muscidae; genus Stomoxys; species Stomoxys calcitrans. The sequence goes on from NC_081553.1 coordinate 183,402,721, forward strand.
CTTCTTGAGCCATTAGAGGGCGCAATTCTTTTCCGATTTGGCTGAAATTTTGCATGACTTATTTTGTTATGACTTCCAATAACTGTGCCTAATATGGTTCAAATCGGTCTATAACCTGATATAGCTGCCATATAAACCGATTTCGGATCTTGACTTCTTGAGCCTTTAGAGGGCGCAATTGTTATACGATTGAGCTGAAGGTCGGCTTCTCCCATAACCTTCAACATATATGCCAATCTCTCTATTTTATTTCTTGAGCCACATCCTAAAGGGCCCAATTCTTATTCGATTTGGCTGAAACTTTACACAATGACTTCGACAATGATCTCCAACATTTGATTCAATTAGCATAGCAGTTCCTTTCTTTTGTTCTACGGTTGCCTAAAAAGAGATACCGGGAAAAGAACTCGACAAATGTGTTCCATAGTGGAGGGTATATAAGATTCGGCCCGGTCGAACTTAGCACGCTTATACTTGTTAGAACTAGAAATGTTTCTTAGAATTACGAATGTTTCTTAGTATCTGTAAAGGTTCTTCAAACCAGGAATAATTCTTAGATTGTACTGAAAATATAAGATCACCATTATCTCTTCACACATCACCCTATCTGTTAGTACAGCTCCCCCATATGCCGATCTCCCTATTTTACATCTTGAGCCCCTCCTTAAAGTGCGCAATTCTTATTCGATTTGGCTGAAATTTTACATAACGACTTCTACTACGATCCCCAATTCTTTTATCCTTTGTTTGCCTAAAAAGAGATACCGGGAAAAGAACTTGACAAATGTCAAATCTTTAAAGGTTCTTTAAACCAGGAATAATTCTTAGATTGTAATGAAAATATAAGATTACCATTATCTCTCCACACATCACCTTATCTGGTAAACTGAATTTTTTATGAAAACGTCCCTGCTTATCATAAAAATTACTATCACCACATAAATTTTTTTTTTCTCATAATCAGATATAATAAATCTTTTAAAAGTCGACGCATTCCTTTAATATCCTTTCACTATACATTAGAGACAACAATCTGTCAAGTAGAGAGTTGCCAAAATAGGCCAATATATAGTAAATCTGTTATTCAGTGAATGACTTGATTGTTGGCTATTTATCGAAATGTTTTACATTCACATACAGTATGCCTGCCAAAATCAGAAGTCATACCTCAGAAAGATGTATGACCAAAGCCATTAAGCAGATACTACAGACAATTAAATGAACAATTAAACAATGTCGATGTTGTTGTTTGTCGTTCTTGTTGTTGTTTTTTTAATTCATAGCGCCGAGGTAATGAGCGCTATGAACAAAAACTAAATTATATGACTTTTTGTTTCTTTTGAACATCGCGTAATCATATTTGAGTTAGTATTTATGACAATCTAAATAGACCTACGACCGAGGGCTACCAGCCGACACTATTGCAAAATCTTACAATAAAGTAATACAATTTCAAAAAGGCTAATAAATCTACATAAAAGTTTGCGACTTAAAATGACAAAAGATATATGTAAAGCCAACAAGCAAAAAATACAACATGCCAAACTGAATAGACAAGAGAATTCAAATGTTTATTCGTTGTTAATAAGAGTGTCCCAGTAGCACAGATGGGTTATTGAGCTGCACATGGAACACAAAATCACAAATGGTAACAAGAAAAATAGTTGGTAAGCAGAACCTAGATCATGAACAACCAGGATCATAGTTGGTTATCCGAATCATGGTTGGTTCCCACAACTAAAAATTATAATCATGCATAGTCTTATGAATTGTTATGGTTTCTATAACCGTTCTAGAACCGGTAGTTCATGAATCTCAGAACTATGCTAGTTTCGTGAACCAGCATCCTAGATCACAAATTCACCTTTAAAAAATCGGCATATAGGATATGTTCAGCAAGTGAACACAAGGAAAGGCTAGAATGGTTCAAAGAACTATATAGGATTCCAGAGCCATGGGTAGCTCCTAATTCCTTAGCTTCATTTTTTTTTCAGTACCGCCATTGTTTTTTTAGACTTACATCAGACTTTACTTTACAGAAACTCAAAAAAAATAAATAAATTAAATGATATTAAATCAAGACTACGATTTTGGTTAGGTTAGGTTAGGTTGAAAAGAGGTTGCAGATATTAATCCGCCCCATGCCACTATGGACTTACATCTAAGCCAGTATTCACCTTGTTGTGCGCTCTAAAATCTATAAAGTAACCTCTAAAAAGAAAATTTCAAGTTTGGAATTCCGTGCTACTTACAAAATCCTTAATTGTTTTCAATACCACTCCCCAAAGTTGGTTCATGTCTGATATTGTGTCTCCACCTAAGTACCGGTATCTGTTGGACGCGAAAGCCGAGCAATGACAAAGGAAATGCTCTAACGTCTCATCATCTTCCACGCATGCCATACACATGCTATCACTTGCCGCACCGATTTTACATAAGTGAGCTCGTAGTCCTATGTGTCCCGTTATGATACCAATAGCTATACTGACCTCCTTCTTACTTCATTTCAGTAATAACCTCGTCTTCTCACGATGTGGATCCCGCCATAGGATTTTCGCCGTCCTACCGACCGTTTCGCTGTTCCACAATGTTGCATGCGCATTCGTCGGCCACTCCCTTAATTCGGACTGCGTCGACCCGAAAGGCTTCGGGTTAACCAAGTTTATTGACGGCAGTCCACTGGCCTTTACCTTCATTTCCCCTTACTCCGTTATGGCCCGGCACCCAAATGATGCGGATTTTCCCATCCTCAGAGAAGGCGTTAATCTCCTTTTTACACCGCAAGACTGTTCGTGACCTTACCGTTCTGGTTGTTATTGCCCTTATGGCAATTTTACTATCGGTAAAGATGTTAACACTCGACGACCTCACGTTAGCACCACACCACTGCAGGACCGTATTATGGTCAGGCAGCCTAAAACAGATCTCAGTCCCTGGGTTTTCAATGTAAACCCCCAGGCCCACTCTGTCCTCTAGCTTTGATCCATCCGTGTAACATGATCTTCCAGATGGCAATAATAGGGTTCCGTCAATCCAAGACTGTGCCGATGGCAGCAATGTCACGCACTCGACTTCCCTTCCCTTCCTTCCAGTTTTCCTATCGTCGCCTCGATTATATCGCGATGGTTTCCTATCGTCGCCTCGATTATATCGCGATGGTATGAGCTGCTCCCATCCTCAATCCATTCTCCCATCGCCTTAAGTCTCATAGCCGTAGTGGCTGCCTCACACTTAATCTGTATGTCAATGGGTCGGATATCTAGAATAGTCTCCAGTGCCCTAGTGGGCGTGGTTCTCATCGCTCCGCCTATGCCAAGACAACATGTTCTCTGAACCTGTTATATGGTTCTAACGTTGCACTTTTTCTCCATAGCAGTCCACCAAACTATTGAGGCGTAAGTAAATATTGGTCTAATCACGCTCCTGGAGAGCCAGTGGACTATCCTTGGATTCAGGACGATAATAGGCGCAGTCTGAAGATCTTTATTGGCCTTCTTGTTAAGTTCATGATCACAGCTGTGCTGTTGCCATATGATTTCATATGAACTCATTGATGTCGCCTTAGTAAGAGTTTATTCAGTTAATTATGATCAAAAGACTTCAGTTCTCATATGATAACCCTTTTTGTGGCTGCTTTTGATTATATTGTCATATAATAGCTTTAGACGCGATCATCATTAGCAATAGTCGTGTTGACAACTTCATTGTGCTTTGTTGCTCTTTTTGCTTTATTTTGCAAATAGTTATGGTTAAACATAAATTTAAATTTAGTTGAAAAAAACAACAAATCACAAAGCAAAAGAAGAAGAGACAAAAGTGTGTTACACATAAACACTTGATTTCAATTACAAAGTTGAGGCAGCAGACGGGCAAAATATACACAACATGTCTGTCTATGCGGTCGGTCCTTGATGAGAGCACACACAGACAGTGAGTGTTAGAAATACTTTCTCAAAACCACCAACTATTTCCAATTAATCTTTGGGACATTTTACGCCCAATGGCCATAATTTGGCTGCAAATTTGAAAATTTATTTTCATTACAGCTGGCTGAACTTTTTGTGTGCCAAAATATAAGCCAACAAAAATCAAAGCAAGTGCAACAAGTGCATTATTTTTAATTGAATGTCTTGCCCTTTTTTTGTAGCAACAAATCTTACAGGTGATAAATGATTGTTTTTTTTACCCTAAATAAACATAAAACAAGTAAAAGCGTGCTAAGTTCGGCCAGGCCGAATCTTATATACCCTCCACCATGGATCGCCTTTGTGGAGTTCTTTCCCGGTATCTGTTTTTAGACAAACAAAGGATAAAAGAAAACAATTGTGCTAATTGAATTGAATGTTGGAGACCACAGTAGAAGTCTATGTGTAAAATTTCAGCTAAATGGAATAAGAATAGCACCCTTTAGAGAGGGGCTCAAGAAGTAAAATAGGGAGATCGGTTTATATGGGAGCTGTATCAGGCTAAAGACCGATTCAGACCGTATTTGATAAGTATGTTGGAGGTCGTGGGAGGAGCCATTGTACAAAATTTCAGCCAAATCGAATAATAATTACGCCCTCTTGAGACTCAAAAAGTCAAGATCTCAGATCGGTTTATATGGCAGCTATAACAGGTTATGGACCGATTTGAAACATATTTGGCATAGTTATAGGAAGTCATAACAAAACATCTCATGCAAAATTTCAGCCAAATCGAATAAGAATTGTGCCCTCTAGAGGCTCAAGAAGTCAAGACCCGAGATCGGTTCATATGGCCGCTATATCTGGTTATTGACAGATTTCAATCATACTCAGCACAGTTATTAGAAGTCATAACACAACACCTCATGCAAAATTTCAACCAAATCGGATAAGAATTGTGCCCTCTAGTGGCTCAAGAGGTCAAGACCCGAGATCGGTTTATATGGCAGCTATACCAAAACATGAACCGATATAGCCCATTTACAATCCCAACCGACCTACACAAACAAGAAGTATTTGTGCAAAATTTCAAGCGGCGTAAAGCCACTCCTTCGAAAGTTAGCGTGCTTTCGACAGACCGACGGACGGACGGACAGACGACGGACGGACAGACGGACGGACAGACAGACAGACAGACGGACGGATGGACAGACAGACGGACGGACGGACTGGCGGACGGGCATGGCTAAATCGACTTTAAATGTCACGACGGACATGAATATATATCTTTATGGGGTCTTAGTCGAATATTTCGAGTAGGTACAAACAGAATGACGAAATTAGTATACCCCCATTCTATGGTGGAGGGTTTAACAAAACAACTGTTTCAAGTATCCCCCACATTTTTTTATTCAATTCCATGCTCTTGAAACCTCTTAAACACTTCTTAAGAGAGCAGCTGAAACCAAAAAAAAAAAAAAAAAACTACTAGACACTAAAATGTGGCGTTAATATGGCACATTTGAAATTCAAATGAAATCTGGCCTTAGGCTTTAACGACTGACTGATTGAATTCAGTTGTACGAAGCCATTTCCTTCCTATTGGCTTTTGCCAAAGATTTTTGTATCCAATTGGTTTTTGTGTGTATTGAACTGCCTTCATGGGATTAGCAAATCACTGGGAATCATGAACATCATCATCGATCTCCATCACCCGGCAGTGCAGTGGGGACCTCCAACAGTTTGTCTGTAGATAATAAATATGCGGAATAAATTGTTAACATTTCTCTTGGCAAGTGATGTTTCTTTTATCATTATACCCTCCACCATAAGATGGGGGGTATACTAATTTCGTCATTCTGATTGTAACTACTCGAAATATTCGTCTGAGACCCCATAAAGTATATATATTCTTGATCGTCGTGAAATTTTATGTCGATCTAGCCATGTCCGTCCGTCTGTCCGTCCGTCTGTCTGTCGAAAGCACGCTAACTTCCGAAGGAGTAAAGCTAGCCTCTTGAAATTTTGCACAAATACTTCTTATTAGTGTAGGTCGGTTGGTATTGTAAATGGGCCATATCGGTCCATGTTTTGATATAGCTGCCATATAAACCGATCTTGGGTCTTGACTTCTTGAGCCTCTAGAGTGCGCAATTCTTATCCGATTGGGATGAAATTTTGCACGACGTGTTTTGTTATGACATCCAACAACTGTGCCAAGTATGGTTCAAATCGGTTTATAACCTGATATAGCTCCCATATAAACCGATCTTGGGTCTTGACTTCTTGAGCCTCTAGAGGGCGCAATTCTTATCCGATTGGAATGAAATTTTGTACGACGTGTTTTGTTGTGATATCCAACAACTGTGGCAAGTATGGTTCAAATCGGTCCATAACCTGATATAGCTGCCATATACACCGATCTGGGGTTTTGACTTCTTGAGCCTCTATAGTGCGCAATTCTTATCCGATTGGAATGAAATTTTGCACGACGTGCTTTGTTACGATATCCAACAACTGTGCCAAGTATGGTTCAAATCGGTCCATAACCTTATATAGCTGTCATATAAACCGATCTTGGGTCTTGACTTCTTGAGCCCCAAGAGAGCGCAATTCTTATCCAATTTGAATGAATTTTGGCACGTAGCATTTTGTTATGATATCCAACAACTGTGCCAAATATGGTTCAAATCGGTTCATAACCTGATATAGCTGCCATATAAACCGATCTGGGATCTTGACTTCTTGAGCCTCTAGAGGTCGCAATTATAATCCGATTTGCCTGAAATTTTGTACGACGGATTCTCTCATGACCATTAACATACGTGTTTATTATGGCCTGAATCGGTATATAGCCCGATACAGCTCCCATATAAATCGATCTCTCTATTTTACTTCTTGAGCCCACAAAGGGCGCAATTCTTATTCGAATGACATTTTACACAGGTCTCCAACATATAATATTATTGTGGTCCAAACCGGACCATATCTTGATATCGCTCTAATAGCAGAGCAAATCTTTTCTTATATCCTTTTTTGCCTAAGAAGAGATGCCGGGAAAAGAACTCGACAAATGCGATCCATGGTGGAGGGTATATAAGATTCGGCCCGGCCGAACTTAGCACGCTTTTACTTGTTTTTTTTTTTTGTTTTTGCTTTAAGGAGGGCTATTTAAAATGTCGACTTAAATGCGCTTAATCGGAAAAAAGTTTAATTTTATAGTTGTAATTCCTTTTCGGATTAATTGATTGCCATACAAAACATAACAAAAATGTTGCCAATGCCTTATAACTGATTTTAATTCATTTCGTGTTCAAGTTCATCACAACTGCTTGATTTGAGGAAATCAAAAGTAAATCTGGTATTTAATACAAGTTAATTTTTTACTTATTTCAATTATATTGGGAATCAGTGTAATGCCAAAGTAATATGGAGTACTAGAGACAGAACAAAGCCTCTGACGGGATTAACATCACGTCCCACAATAAGCCAGGCTCATTACCAAACTAGCTAACAGGTGCTGAAGCGCTCTGGTAAAAGGCTTATGTGGATCGGTACAGCGGATGACCCATCTGGAACAGTTTTTTATACCCACCACCGAAGTATGGGCTATATCGGACTACATCTTCATATAGCCCCCATGTAGTCCGATCCGCCGATTTAGGGTCTTAGGCCCATAAAAGCCACATTTATTATCTGATTTTGCTGAAATTTGTGACAGTGAGTTAAGTTAAGCCCTTCGGAATACTTCTGCAATATGGCAGAGATCGGTTCAGATTTGGATATAGCTGCCATATAGACCGATACGCCGATTTAGGGTCTTAGGCTCATAAAATCCACATTTATTTTACGATTTTGTTGAAATTTGAGACAGTGAGATGTGTTAGGCTACGCAACATCCTTCTTCAATTTGGCTCAGATCGGTTCAGATATAGCTGCCATACAGACCGATCTCTCGATTTAAGGTTTTGAGCCCATAAAACGCGCATTCGATATAGCTGCTATGGGGCATAAGGTATGCATTTTTCACCGGATTTTGACGAAAGGTGAAACTTGTTATTCCAACTGTATCCCATATAATCCTTTTGACAACGTCTTGCTTCTTCTTTTCCAAAAGATTCAACAAGTTGAGATTAAAAGTGTATAGGAATAGGGGGAACGCGAACTTAGGAGGCGACTCAACATTTGTTGCTGTGGATTGTCTGAGCAACTATCATTCACATAGCAAAAGCATGACGGATTGCTGCAAACGAGTCAAAAGAGGATAGGAATGATTCCTAAAGAATCATTCCTAAAGAGGAAAGCAAGGCCCTAAAACAGGGCCCCGTAGACTCTGCGTCAATAGGTCATAGATTGATTTAGGCAAATGGTGCGCGCTAGCGGTGAAGAGGGAACTCAAAAGGTACTTCACCAACAGCATCTGAGGAGGATTCGTTTACACCTCTTCATTCTCGTGATCTCGTGGTTCTACAGATAAATCAACACCATTTTAAAAGCAGCTTTTGCGGCTCTGAAAGTACTACTGATGGCAGGAGGATTTGACGTTGTTTTTATTAATGAACCATGGGTAAATAGATGCGTGATTTGTGGACTAAGACTTCGTGGACTCTATATTGTCGCAAGGCAACACCAAACGGTGGCGAACTATGATTAGTTGGAAACTGAAACACTTTGTATCCAACTTTACTCCGGTGGATGACAATCCACATAAAAGCCAAATTTTTCAACATTAGTCTTATTAGTGGCCATGCCACGACGGAAGACAAAGACGAGCAGACCAAGGATATTTTCTACGAGCGCCTAGAGAGAGAATATGACCGCTGCCCCGCCCATGATATTTAAATCGTTCTGGGAGATCTTAATGCGAAGATAAGGAAGGACGACCAATGGAACAATCAAGTGATGGGAGACACCTCGAAAATTGGTGTCAGAAATTATAAAATGAGCGCAGAAGATCGAGGCGCTTGGAACGCTATTCTATGGTAGAACAAATATTCTGTCATAGCCAATTAAAGTAAAGTAAGTAATGTGGCGACATTTGTGAGGTACTTTGCCATGTAAAACATCTTTCTAAAGAGATCTCGACACGCCGTTCGGACTTGGCTATAAACAGGAAACCCCTTATCATTGAGCTTAAAACTGAAATCGAACTGCACTCATTGAGAAGTATCCCCTGTTCCTTAGTAAAATGTTCATGGGACATTTAGTATTTACGGAGTGGATGCTCCTATTCTCCGTTTTGTGCTTCAACAAGCGCTGAACTGCTTACAAAGTGAGGCTGGGCACCAGTAGCTAAGTGGGTTGAACATCCTTTAAAAAGTTGCTGAAAATTCAGAAATTTTTCGCTGGGGCTATCTGAGCCCTACGCCTGCGAGAATAAAATAGGTATCATCACACTTAAAACTCATTCCCTTGGGTTGTTTCAAGTTGTCACTTGAAAAGGTTAGGTTATGTTGAAAAAAGGGTGCAGATATGCCCCATGCCACTATGGACATACACCTAAGCCTGTAAAGGGGTTGTTCTGCGCTCTATGTCACTTGAAAAAGTTTCAACCACAATTATCATAACTCCCCTCCATCAATGCATAATAAAACATACACTTTAGTCCCCTAAAGAAATAAACCAGCGAGTTGCAAACAAGAGGAAACTCTCTTAAATTACATCTCCACCTTTATTAAATTTTCTTTGCATAAAAACATTGCTCACCTCAGTTAAGGAGGTAAAGGAAAGAACTGCTGTTAAATGTTGACTCCTACCATATCCCTGATGCTTGTTGTTGTTGTTGAAGACCATGGTAATCATTTCGTGATAGTGGCATATAAAACGTGAAGCGCATGTGGATAGGCTAAGGTGGGCAGCATGAGGTAGCAGCAACCACTTGAGGTTGCTGAAGCTGATGTCTCCTCGCCTCAAACAGCCACATGATCTTGGGCAACAGGTACTCACTCGTATCGTATTGTTGTCATAATGTTTGGTGGGTTCAAATGTTGGCATGACACGCATTATAGACCACAACACGTAACTTCACTCATTTGCTAGCGGTCTGTGGAGCAAGCGCTAGAGCTCTGCTTTAGGAGACTTTGTATGCAAGCTGCGAAGGTATCATAACTTTTGCTTTCTCGCTCGCATTCATGGCGGGCCACCGGGTTCGAGCTGTCCAACCGGCATCAGTTTAACTTTGACTTTGGCATTAATTAGTTAATAATTTAAACATCTTTATATGCGTTTGCCTAGTTTGCCATTGTTGTTGTTGTGGTTTTGTTTACTTTGCACTTCAAGTCGTACGATTTTTATTTGCACTTCCCCTAGCTTGACGTTTAAAGATTTCCTTTATGGTGATTACATGCGGACTGAACGTGAATTGCAGAATTACGGTTAGTTCGTAACGATAATTGTCGCATGACACGTAGTATGAATATGCATATGGAGTAGATTTAGCCACTAGTCCATGGATAAAAGGTTGGTTGCATTAATCATCATCTGGAGATGACGACAGCCGATGGCAAGGGGTTAATGTTGAGAGATTAATAATTCAGTATATGAAGAAGTACAACAACTTAATGTTCAGAGAATACTGTGGGAGGCAAACGCCAAATGGATCGATTAATCCTTGTAAAGGTCAACATTCCTAAAACGTGTATACGATTAAAATGCATTAACAAGCCCCTTTGGTAGCAAACTAGAAATTACTATATTTGCGCCTTATTGATGTATTGTTCTTTACGATCCATTATCTACCAGCTACTATGGGCAAAGCCAAATACAAACAGACTTCGATATACAGGGTGGCTGATGAATATTGCTACAATGATGAATATTGCTACATTTTTTTTTCGGTGTATGGAATACATTTTTCTTTTATTCATGTTAAATTAAATTATTAAATTAATTATTAAATTATTATTAATTAAATTAATTAATTAATTAATTAAATTAATTATTAAATTATTATTATTAAATAGAAAAAAAGTTATTACATTTTTTTTTGGTAGCGGCTTTCATCAGCCACCCTGTAAATTGGCTCACATTTATAATTTATGCATTTTGAGTGTTACAAATTATTGACAAGCTGAATTGCTGCATTAAAAATGATGAATTTTTACCATAAATCTAAAGAGTTTATGAACACTTTATCACATTTACAATGAATACGAAATTTTATTGAAACTTTGTTACACTCTAACAGAAATCTACTCATACATCGGCAGGTATATAGGTAAATATTTTGTTAACAAATAAGTTATAATAAATTGCAAAAATGCTTAACAAAAGTTTTGAATAAAAACTAAAAGGCATTAAATTCGGCCGGGCCAAACCCACCATACCCACTACCTCAGGTATATACATCAACCACATTTCGACGAAATCCGGTGTCAATGCACCATTTATGTATCCATAGCAGATATATCAAAATAAGATCCAAACTTGATCAAACCTGCAACGGAAGTCGAGAGTCTAAAGCACCTCACTGTTTCAAGATTTAGCAAAATTCGACAATAAATAAGCCATTTATGGGCGAAAGATCGTAAATCAGGAAATCAGTATATTTGGCAGCTACATACAGATATGGTGCGATCTGAACCATACTCCGCACGGACGACGAAGGCCGAACACAGATAACAGTGCTTAGTTGCTGTAAAATTGGGTAATACATGTGGCTTCTTTGGGCCTTAAACCATAAATCAGAAGATCGGTTTATAAGGGGGGCTATATCAAGATATTGTCCAATGCATACCATATTCGATACAGATGTCAATGGTTCTAAGACAACTCAATTTGCCAAATTTCATCGCAATCGGGCAATAAATGCGACTTCTATAGGCCTTAGACATTAAATCGGGATATCGGTCTATATGGGGGCTACATCAAGATATTGTCCAATGCAGACCATATTCGATACAGCTGTCAATGGTTCTAAGACAACTCACTTTGCCAAATTTCATCGCAATCGGGCAAAAAAATGCGGCTTCAATAGGCTTTAGCCGGTCTATATCAAGATATTGTCCGATCTAGACTATTGGGTTGCCCAAAAAGTAATTGCGTATTTTTCATATAGTCGACGTTGACAAATTTTTTCACAGCTTGTGACTCTGTAATTGCATTCTTTCTTCTGTCAGTTATCAGCTGTTACTTTTAGCTTGCTTTAGAAAAAAAGTGTAAAAAAAGTATATTTGATTAAAGTTCATTCTAAGTTTTATTAAAAATGCATTTACTTTGTTTTAAAAAATCCGCAATTACTTATTGGGCAACCCAATATATTCGATACCATTGTCAAGGACCCTTAGACGACTCAAATTTTAGTGAAATCGAGCAATATAAGCGGCTTAGCCGGTCTATATCAAGACATTGTCTGATCTAGACTATATTCGATACCATTGTCAGGGACCCTTAAACGACTCAAATTTTAGTGAAATCGAGCAATATAAGCGGCTTCTATGGGTCCATAAAGGGGGGCTATATCAAGATGTTGCCCGATCTATACCATATTTCATATCGATGTAGAGGGCTTTAAGATAACTCGAATTCGGTTAATAATTGCGTCTTCTATTGGCCATAGACCTTAAATCGGGATATCGGTCTATATGGAGGCTATATCAAGATATAGTGCGATATAGCCCATGTTCTTCTAACTTAACCTCATCACCTTTATTTTTAAAGATCTAAGCGTGATTTAAACCCTTCTAAAGCTGACTACATTTGTAAGGTATTCTGCCATGTTAAACTTCTCTACCAAGTGGTGTCGCTATGCGGCACGCTGTTCGGACTCGGCATAAAAAAGGAGGCCCCTTATCATTGAGCTTAAATTTTAATCGAACTGCACTCATTGATATGAGAGAAGTATCCCACTGTTCATGGGAAATTTAGTAGTAGTAGTATATCAGTGGGCTAGACCCAGAGATCTCAATGTTAACCCAGAGAAGACTGAAATATGCCTATTCATCAGGAAGGCGAAGATGGGCCAAATTAACGCACCATGTTTCCTCAATAAGACGATTTCGATATCTGGCAAGGTCAAAGACTTAGGTGTGATCTTGGACAGGAAACTGAATTGGAAGTGTCACAATCAGGAGCATACTGAGAAGGCTCACAGATGTTGGGCACTATGTAGACAGGCCGTAGGCTCGAAATGGGGCCTGAATCTAAAGATAGTCCACTGCCTCTACAGGAGCGTGATAAGAACAAAACTTACTTACGCCTCAGTAGTTGGGTGGACTACTATGGAGAAATAGTGCAACATAAGGACCATACAACAGGTTCAGAGAGCATGTTGTCTTGGCATAGGCGCAGCGATGAGGACCACGTCCACTAGTGCACTATTGTTGATGACACTATTCTAGATATCCGACCCATTGACATACAGATTTAGTGTGAGGCAGCCACTGCGGCTATGAGACTTCAGGCGATGTGAGAATGGATTGAGGATGAGAGCAGCTCATATCATCGCGGTATAATCAAGGCGACGATAGGAAACCTGGAAGGAAGGGAAGAGGTTTCCGAGGTTTACGGGTTAATATGGGAGCTATAAAAGGTTATATACCAATTTGGCCGGTTACTTATCACAGTTTTTGGGAATCTTAACTCAACACTACGTACAAAATTTCAGCCAAATCGGACAACAATTGCGGCTCCCAAGGGCACAAGATGTCAAATCGGGAATTAGGTTTATATGGGAGCTATATCAGGTTATAGACCTATTTGGACCGTACTCGACACAGTTGTTGGAAGTTTATATAAAAATTTCAGCCATATCTGAGAACACATCCAAAGCATGGTTATTGGACGTTTCAACAGAACATTCTGGTGATGAAAATCATTAACCTCAAATGTGTGGGAATAAAATAAGTCGTTGGGTGTCAAGTCAGGGCTGTACGGCGGACGACCCATAAATTCGATGTTTTGGTCGGTCAAAAAGTCGCTGGTTTGAGCCGATGTTTGAGAGCTCGCATTGTCAATGATTCGTGTTCTCTGGATCGTTTTTCGAATTTTTCCCAATATTTATTCGGAATTTTTCGCAATAATTTACGCAATAAAATTGTGATATACCTCTAAGAATTGACCGTCACATGTTGCTCAAGCGGAAGAGTCGCCACATAACCAGTTTCATTTTTTTTCACGAGTCTTTTTTGAGTGATTTTCAAATTGTGCGACATCCTACGTGAACAAACCTTTTTTACGGCAAAGTGATTGTCAAATTGTGAGACATCCTACGAGAATAAATCTTTTTTGCGGCAAGCTGTTCATGCAATAACGAATGTATGCTGGTGGAATAAATGTCAAAGGATGCCTCTATATCAAGGTATGTCATTTGACGATCTGCCACGATCTGGTTCACGCACGGCATTAATGTTCTATGGCACAACGGCTGCTTTGGACGATCTTCAAGGAATTCACCTTTGACCGAGTTCGACCATGGCTGACTACGCTATTCCATTTGTAACACCTAGAAATATAGATCTTAGACCCCATCAAGTATATATATTCTAGACCGTCTTGACATTTTAAGTCGCGCTAGCTAGTCCGTTCGTCTGTCTGTCAGTCTGTGGAAAACAGTGTATTTGCACAAATACTTCCGGAGGCCACCGTGGCGCAGAGGTTAGCACGTCCGCCTATGACTCCGAACGCCTGGCTTTAAATCTCGGAGTGAACCACCGTGAAACTGAAAAAATTTGTCAACGGTGGTTATCCCCTTACTAATACTGGCCACATTTGTAAGGTATTCTGCCATGTTAAACTTCTCTACCAAGTGTTGTCGCTATGCGGCACGCCGTTCGGACTATGCATAAAAAATGAGGCCCCTTATCATTGAGCTTAAACTTTAAACGGACTGCACTCATTGATATGAGAGAAGTATCCCCTGTGCCTTAATAGAATGTTCATGGAAAATTTAGTATTTAGTACTTCCTGTTAGTGTAGGTTGTTTGGGATTGTAAATGGGCCATATCGGTTCATGTTTAGATATAGCTCCCATCTAAACCGATCTCCAGATTTTACTTCTTGGGCCTCTAGAGGGCGTAATTCTTTATATGAAATTTTGCACGGTGGCTTCTCCTATATCCTCTAATATACGTGATAAATATGGGTTGAATCGGGCCATAACATAATAAAGTTCCCATGCAAACCGATCTCCCCATTTTTCTACCCTCCACCATAGGATGGGGGTATACCAATTTCGTCATTCTGTTTGTAACTACTCAAAATATTCGTCTGAGACCCCATTTAGTATATATATTCTTGATCGTCGTGACATTTTATATCGATCTAGACATGTCCGTCCGTCGGTCCGTCCATCAGTCTGTCTGCCGGTCGAAAGCACGCTAACATTCGAAGGAGTAAAGCTAGCCGCTTGAAATTTTGAACAAATACTTCTTATTAGTATAGGTCAGTTGGGATTGTAAATGGGCCATATCGGTTCATGTTTTGATATAGCTGCCAAATAAACCGATCTTGGATCTTGAGCCTCTTGAAGGCGCAGTTCTTATCCGATTTTACTGAAATTTTGCACATAGTGTTTTGGTGTCAACAACTACGCTAAGTATGGTTTACATCGGTCCATGTTTTGAAATAGCTGCCATATTAACCGATCTTGGGTCTTGAGCCTCTAGAGGGCGCATTTCGCGTCCGATTTTATTGAAATTTTGCACGTAGTGTTTTGATAGCACTTCCAACAACTATGGTTTAAATCGGTCCATGTTTTGATATAACTGCCATATAAACCGATCTTGGGTCTTGAGCCTCTAGAGGGCGCAATTCTCGTCCTTTTTTCCTCATATAGCAATGACCTTCCTGGACATTTGCGCAACTGTGGTATTCATATGTAGGCCGACGACGTACAGCTGTATATGAGCTCCTCGCCGGAGAGGCTGATCAATGGCGTACTTAGACTAAATAATGACTTGGATAGGATAAACACATGGGCAAACGCCAACGGACTACTTTTAAATCCAACAAAGTCAAAGTGCCTTGTAATTGGTAGGAGTCGGGTGACAATGCCGCCCAATCTTGATGTGGCAATTGCTGGAGCCCCAATTGAGATTGTTTCATCTGCAAGAAACCTTGGTTTGGAGTTTGATGATAGACTTTCATGGAAGAATCATGTCAGTATGACAGTGGGCAGGACCTACGGCGTTTTACGAAACTTATATATGAGTCGACAGTATACCCCTTTGTCAATAAGAATGCTTTTGGCTAGGACATTTATTCTGCCGAAACTATTATACTCTTGCGAGGTTTTTTACGGTTGTGATGTAACTCATAGGAATAAATTGCCTTTAACGATGTCGTTAGATACATTTTTGGTTTGCGTAAAAGAGACCGGGTATCTGACTTTGCCAGACAAGTATATGGTGTCTCTTTTAACTCGTTCCTTAAGATACGCTCGTTGCAAATGATCCACAAGATAATTTATACCAATGAACCGTCATATCTGGCTTCTGTATTGCGTTTTGCCAACTCTACAAGAGGTAAACAAGTAATACAAATACGTCATCAATATCGTGTATCTGAACAACAGTTCTTTGTTAACGCTATACGTCTCTGGAATAATCTTCCCAATAGTATTCAAACTATAAGTAATGAACGACAGTTCAAATCTTTATCTTTATTTATAATCATTAATTATTTGTTTTGTTTTTTTATAACTATTTATTAATTTATTTTATTAGTAACTTTGATTAAATTGTTAAATTTTCTTTAAAGTTTCTTTTTCTTTTTTTTATTTTGTTTTAACCTTTGTTTTTATCCTAATATTGTATCAGTAACTTTGCTTAAATTGTTAAATATTTTGTACCAATTATTGTTCTATTTAAATGAAACTTGTTGAACTCATTGTATTTATCAACTTACTAACCCATGCTTTATATAAGACACTGTCTTCTGTATGGGTTTTATCATAATAAAATACAAATACAAATTTAACTGAAATTTTGCACGTAGTGTTGTGACATCACTTTCAACAACTGTGCTAAGTATGATTCAAATCGGTTCATAATCTGGTATAGCTGCCATATAAACCGATCTTGGATCTTAATTTTTGAGCCAATAGTGCGCGCAATTCTCATCCGACTTGACTGAAATTTTGCATGAGGTGTTTTGTTATGACTTCCAATAACTGTGCTAAGTATGGCGAAAATCGGTATAGAACCTGATATATTATAGTCATATAAACCGATCTGGGATCTTGACTTCTTGAACCTCTAGAGGGCCCAATTCTCATCCGATTTTGTACAACAGCTTCTCTCGTGACATTCAATGTACGTCTATAGTCTGAAACGATCAATAGCTTGATACAGCTCCCGTATAAACCTATCTCCCGATTTTGCTTCTTGAGTCCCTACAATACGCAATTCTTATCCGAATGAACTGAAATATTACACAATGACTTCTACAATGTTCAGCATTAATTTATGGTCCGAATCGGACTATTACTTGATATAGCTCCAATAGCATAACAGTTCTTATTCAATATTATATGTTTGTCTAAAAAGAGATACCGCGCATAGAACTCGACAAATGCGATAAATGGTGGAGGGTATATAAGATTCAGCCCGACCGAACTTAGCACGCTTTTACATGTTTTCAAATAATTTTTCAAGTCATTTTATACAACATAAATGAAGGTCATACGTCAAAACATTCTGAGTACGGTTATGCTAGAAAATGTAGAATTTTCCAATGAAAATGTCACTTTGGACCTGGCAACACTTAGCATTGCCTAGGCCAGAAACTTATATAGCAGTCCCCGTAAATGCCGCTTATTTTTAAAAATTTCTTCAAATAAGTAGCCATCACTAACCAGACAATAATTAATAATGCAAAATTTTGTCTAGAAGATCACATAATAATGTATGTTTATTTAATTTGTCTATTAATCACCACCCACCGCGAACAAAGATGCAATGAAAGCATTTACAATGATTCTTTCTGGTGTACAATTATAATTTATTTATGTCAAATGCTACAAATTATTCCCGAGTTTAGTGACAACATTACAAATGATCAGATTTCATCTTTATGTTAATGAATGAGCATTTATATAGAATAAGCAAATATTTCAGAAATACATCGTAGTTCAAGAGAGAAACATCCATAATAATATGAATCTTTATGTGTACATATGTTGATACTTTCCGCTGAAAAGCAGAATACAAATAGCCAGAATTTTGAGGACATTGTAAAGCTTCCTATGGGAACATATGTACATAGCTATTGTAGAGATGGTAGCATTTTCTATTGGATTGCAAACAACAAAATGGCAAAGATAGGCGAAGAAAGGATTTGTTCATGAAAGAAGATATGCCAGCTCGATAAGTAGCGAAGATATGGATTCTAAATAAATGGAAATTGGAATAACAAGAAGATAGGACTTACAAATAGACTTTTGTTATGTTAGTCAGTACTGTACGATCCAAGTTTTAGCAAAATGAAAAGGGGACTCTTTCACATAGGCAAGTCTGCTAAGCAACTTCTTCGGAGAGAATTTTTACAGGCTGAAGTTTTGAAAAATTCGCCAAAGTTAGTGGAGGCATAGATAGGTTAGGTTTAAGTTACAGTTAGCCATCAGAATCACTTAGACATTTGCGTCCATTGTGATACCACAGGAACAGGAGAAAGAGCATGCCCTCCAATTCTTTCAACTTGCAATTGTTCACCAACACAACAACAACTTGCGATTGTTCACCACCGCCAATTTAGACAAGCCTCAAAGAAATGAGAAGCTAAAAGTAAAACTCCTTCTGCTTGCCAGTGCGTGACACGCACACAGCAGATGTTCTATAGTCTTCTCTTCCTCGAAGTCCTCACAATTTCTGCACAAGTCGTTACTTGCACCTTCCAGCCTGTCAGCATGTTTACCGATCTGACAATGACCTGTCATGACGCAATGACTAAGATGTCTGTTCTAGCCAACGAAAGCAAAGCGGTAAGCCCCTTCATGTCTAAATTGAGCAACACAGTTTTGAAGCATCCCTAACCCGCAATTTGTGAACATCTGTCATTCGTATTCCTTTGGGCCTCATCCTGAAAATTTAGATTTCATGTTGCTAGAGTCATACCCGTATTGAACAGTAGGTGGACTTTTGAAGCGCTGTCCACCAGACCATAGCACCATATAGCATTATAGGTCTATCAACTGCAGTATAAACCGTGTGCATGACACGCGGTTTAAACCCACAACTTTTGTCAATGGCTGTCATGCATTATAGGTCTGATAACTGCAGTAAAGACCCAATGCATGACACGCGATTTAAACCCCCAACTTTTGTCAATGGCTCTCTTGCTTGCAGATGACACACGGTTTAAACCCCCGACTTTTGTCAATGACTCTCTTGCAGGAGTATAAGACAAGAGTTGCCTATCTTGCCTTTGTCAAGATGTTTGATTTGAGGCTTTCAGTAAAGGGAACATTCTCTCCTCCCAAGGAGACAGGTCTTAAACGGATTTACGCCTAGAACCCCTTGAGTAGCCCACTGCGCTGCCGTGCGTAGAGCTTCCTGAAGTATATCTTTAAGAGTGCCGGGATGCTTTCACTTAGCGGCAAGAGCCAAGTCTGCATACGCGACCACTTTTACACCTTTACGCCAAAAAGGTACAGACAGTACAGTCAAATCGGTAGATCGGTTTATATGGGAGATCGGTTATCAGGTTATACACCGATTTGAACCGTACTTGGCACAGTCGTTAAAAGGCTTAACGGAACACTACATGCTCAATTTAAGTCAAATTGGAAAAAAATTGCAGGTTCCAGGGACTCCAAAATTAAATCGAAAGATCGGTTTATATGGGAGCTATATCAGGTTATAGACCGATTCAAACCGTACTTAGCACAATTATTCGAAGTTATAACAGAGCACTACATGGAAATTTTCAGCAAAATTGCCTATTTGCAATCCTCAACTACCTACATCTATATTAAGTATCTGTACAAAAATTTGAAGCGGTTAGCTTTACGCGTTTGACAGCCGTTCGTCTGACTATCGAAACAACGCTAACTTTCGAAATATATTGCATAAATATTTCTTATTAGCACAGGTCGGTTGGGATTGTAAATAGGCCAAATCGGTCGATGTTTTGGTATAGCTGCCAGAAAAACCCGATTTAGGATTTTGACTTCTTGAGCCTCTAGAGGACGCAATTATAATCCGATTTGGCTGAAATTTTGTATCAACTGTTTTATTTTTCCTTCCAACAACTTTGCCAAGTATATTCCAAATCTGTTCATAACCGATATTGCTCCCATACATATCGATCTCGGATCTTAACTCTTGAGCCGAAAGAGGGCGCAATTATTATCCGATTTGGCTGAAATTTTGCACGAAGTGTTTTGGCCAGTACGGTCCAAATCGGTTCATAACCGGATATAGCTCCCTTATAAACCCATTTCAGATCTTGACTTCTTTAGCCGCTAGAGGGCGCAATTGTTATACGATTTTGTTGAAATTTTGGACCAAATGTTTTATTTTGTCTTCCAACAACTCTACCAAGCATGGCTCAAATCGTTTCTTAATCTGATATACCTCCCATATAAACAGATTTCGAATCTTGACTTGCTGAGCCTCCAAAGTGAGCAATTATTATCGGATTTGGCTTTTGAACCAAGTGTTCTATTTTTTCTTCCAACAACTTTGCCAAGTATATTCCCAATCTGTTCATAACCGATATAGCTCCCATATATATCGATCTCGGATCCTGACGTCTTGACCCAATAGAGGGAGCAATTATTATCCGATTTGGCTGAAATTTGCATGAAGTGGTTTGGTTTGACCATCAACAACTGCGCCAAATATGGTTTAAATCGGTCTATAACCTGTTGTAGCTTCCATATAAACCGCTTTTGGATCTTGACTTTGAGAGCCTCTAGAGGGCGCAATTAATATCAGATTTCGCTGAAATTTTGCATGAAGTGCTTTAGTTTGACCACCAAAAACTGTGCCAAGTATGGCTCAAATCGATTCATAACCCGATTTAGCTCCCATATAAACCGATCTCGAATCTTGACTTCTTGAGCTGATAGAGGGCGCAACTATTATCCGATTTTGCTGAAATTTAGCAAGAAATGTTTTGGTTCGACCATCAACAACTGCGCCAAGTATGGCTCAAATCGGTTCATAACCTGTTATAGCTTCCATATAAACCGATTTCGGATTTTGACTTCTTGTGCCGATAGAGGGCGCAACTAAATCGGATTTGGCTGAAAATTACCAATAACTGTTTTTGGTTTGACCATCAACAGCTGCGCCAAATATGGTTCAAATCGGTTCATAACCTGATATAGCTCCCGTTTTAACCGATTTTGCATCTTGATTTCTTGAGCCAATAAATGGCGCAATTCTTATCAGATTTGGTTGAAATTTAGCATGAAGTGTTTTGGTTTGACCATCAACCATGGTGCCAAGTATGGTTTAAATCGGTTTATAACCAGATATAGCTTCCATATAATCCGATCTCGTATCTTAGCTTCTTGAGCCGATAGAGGGCACAATTATAATCCGATTTTGCTGAAATTTAGCATGAAGTGTTTTGGTTTAACCATCAACAACGGTGCCAAATATCGGTTTATAACCAGATATAGCTTCAATATAACCCGATTTTGAACATGTCTTCTTGAGCCTCCAGAGGGCGCCATTATAATTCGATTTGTCTGATGCAAATTTTGCCCATGGAAATTCCCTTAAGAGACAGGGGCAAACTTCTCACATATCAATGAATGCAGTTCGATTCAAGTTTAAGCTCAATGATAAGGGGCCTCCTTTTTATAGCCGAGTCCGAATGGCGTGCCGCAGTGCGACATCTCTTTGAAGAGAAGTTTGACATGACATAGTACCTGACAAATGTTGCCAGCATTAGGAGGGGAAAACCACCGCTGAAATTTTTTCTTATGGTTTCGCCAGGATTCGAACCCAGGCGTTTAGCGTCATAGCGAACATGACTAACTTCTGCGCTACGGTGGCCTCCTGTCTGATTTGTTTGATAGATGGCGCAATTCTTACCCGATTTGGCTGGAATTTTCCACAATGAATTACACTTTGAGCTCCAACAGCCAAACCAAGTATGGCCCCAATCGGTTCATAACTTGGCATAGCTGAAATAGCATAACAATTTTTATCCATTATCCTTTGTTTGTCTATAAAAAGTTTGCCAAAGATCTTGACAAATGCGATCCATGGTGGAGGGTGTATGTGATTCGGGAAAAATTGGAAAAAATATCTGAAGGAGATTACTTTGAAGGGGAAAAATAGTTATCGATGTATAAATAAATACTTTTTGAAATAAATTTAAAATAACGGTTATGTTTCGATCAGATCTCGTATACTATGCTGGGTCTCACATCATTTCGATGAGTTACAAACGGAAGTACGATGTTGGTATCACTTTGTGGGGGACAATACAGTTATGGATGAATAGATAAATACCTTTTGAAAAGGACCTTTTGATTAGACCTCGTATATGTAACTAAAAGTTGAAAATTGCAAAAGCACCATAAGAAAATGTGTCAATCTTAGTCCAATACCGCACAGATGTTACTGGCACATTGTGACTTGGCCTTTTTCGATATTGTTCAGGCATTTCCTGTCTTTCCATTGTGTATTAGGGGAAACTTATGGCCCTCCCCCATCCAACAAAACAATATATTTCTGTTGTCATTTATAGTCTGTAAATTTATTTAATTCATTGACGTTTAAATGTCAATTTTGTAATATAGTCTGAAAACTGTATGTGTTTTCACACACGCCATAGGTATGCTTTTTTTTTTGTTTTATAAACAAACACATCAAGAGGGAAAAAATAAAACTGCAAATTTAGTTGTTTGTCAAAGTCAGTTGGGAAATATCTGTAGAATATTAAAATCGTTTTTGTTTGGCTTTATATTTTGTTGGCGGCTGTAATTTTGTTTTTCAAAAGGCAAAGGTGTTACTACAGACAGTTTTATTTGCTTTCATTTCAAAGGGTTTGAGTATAATGGCCAATTCCTTGGCAAGGTGAAGTATAGATGGGAGGGATGTGAAGCAATATACCAGCCTACCGGCATGCGGCAAAACGTTGACTACACTCATCACCAACGATCATTCAGATTAAGTGACTTTGTTTTGCAAACTCAATTTTCCCCCTTCAATTTGCATATGAATGAAAGTGTCTGCCATAGATCAAAAAACCGTTGCCTTTGGCATTGTTTTATGAATACTACTGTTGTTAATATTTCCATTTTTATCTACTTTGCCTTTGTCTTGGGTAAGATTTTTTTTTTACCAAGTAAGCACGTAAATCGAGTATTTGTTTTAATTGAAAATCATGATCATGAGTACGATCATGATTCCTTGTTTAAACAATAATCATAAATCTTTTGATAATTAACACATATTTCATTCATATTTATTTTACAAGTATTTATGGACAGTTTTATTGAAGATTGCCCAACAATTGTACTGGGAATAAGGAAACTTTTCAAAAAGAGAGGTAAACAGGGCATCCGCCAAGTGTTTTTTTCCAAAAAATAAGGTCGCATGTGATGCCGACGGGTATATAGGAAATAAACCCCACTAAAATTACTTACAAAGAAGAAGTGGAATAAGCCCCAAATAAACACCAGACATTTTGGGATTTATTGTGCAGTGAAATGAGTCACAATTTTTTGGAAATAGTATCATAATTTCGAAGACTTAATTAACTTTTTATCCTTCAATTGAAAAAAAGTCCCAAATTTTGGGATATACTTAATTTTGGCTTTGGAGTTATTTCATTTTTATACCCTCCACCATAGGAGGGGGTATACTAATTTTGTCATTCTGTTTGTAACACCTCGAATAAAGTATAAATATTCCTGATCGTCATGAAATTTTAAGTCGATCTAGTTATGTCTGTCCGTCCGTCGTCGACAGCACGCTAACTTTCGAAGGAGTAAAGCTAGGCGCTTGAAATTTTGCACAGACACTTTCCCAATCGGTTCATGTTTTGACATATCTCTCATATAAACCGATCTTGGGTCTTGACTTCTTAAGCCTCTAGAGGGCGCAATTCTCGTCCGATTTGACTGAAATTTTGCACGTGGTGTTTTTGTATCAATTTCAGCAACTGTGTTCAGTATGATTCAAATCGGTTCACAATTCCTATCCGATTTGGCTGTAATTGTGCAGGTGGTGTTTTTGTATCACTTTCAACAACTGCGATAAGTATGATTCGAATGGGTTTATAAACTGGTATAGCTTCCATATAGACCGATCTTGGGTCTTGACTTCTTGAGCCAATAGAGCGCGCAATTCTGATTTGTCTGAAATTTTGCATGAGCTGTTTTATTATGCCTTCCAAAAACTGTGCTAAGCATGGTTAAAATCGGTTCATAACCTGATATAGCTACTATATAAACCTATCTGGGGTCTTGATTTCGTCAGCTTTTAGAGGACGCAATTCCTATCCGATTTGGCTGTGATTGTGCACGTGGTGTTTTTGTATCACTTTCAAATCGGTTGATAACCTGATATAGCTGCCATATAAACCGATTTGGGGTCTTGACTTCTTGAGCCACTGGAGGGCGCAATTCTCATCTGATTTGTCTGAAATTTTGGATGAGGTGCTTTGTTATGACTTCCAACAACTAAGCTAACCATGGTTAAAATCGGTTCATAAACTGATGTAGCTGCCATATAAACCGATCTGGGATCTTGACTTCTTGAGCCTCAAGAGGGCGCATTTTTCATTCGATTTGGCAGAAATTTTGTATAACGGCTTTTCCCATGACCATAAACAATCGAATCTGAATCGATCTTTAGCTTGATACAGCTTCCATATAAACCGATCTCCCGCTTTTGCTTCTTGAGCCCGAATGGACCCGAATATTAAACAATGACTTCTACAATGTTCAGCATTCAATTCATTTATGGTCCGAATCGAACCATAATGGACTAGCTCCAATAGCATAACAGTTCTTATTCAATATTTTTTGTTTGCTTAAAAGGAGATACCGCGCAAAGAACTCGACAAATGCGATCCATGGTGGAGGGTATATAAGATTCGGCCAGGCCGAACTTAGCTCGCTCTCACTTGTTTATGTTGGGATTTACTTCATTTTTATTTGGAACCTAGTTCACTATATATATAGACCTAGTGGTCAAGCGGATAACGAAGGCCCTGAATGACACGCTTGTGTCGGCATGTCCTAGTGCAAAGCCAAGGGGCAAATAGCGACCGCCATGGTGCACCCCAGAGCTGGTTTGTCTAAGGAAGGACAGCAGAAAACTCTTCAACAGATCAAAAGCCACAAGTGCACCACACGATTGGGATATCTATAAGGTCGAGCTAAGAAAATATAAGGGAGAGCTGAGAAAGGCTCAGAACAAATCCTGGGTCGAATTCTGCAGCTCCGTGAAGGATACATCTGAGGCCTCTAGGCTAAGCAAGATCCTTTCCTCGAGACCTATTACATTGGGGTATATTCAGAAGTGAGAGAATGTATGGACAATGTCTAGTGTGGAAACACTAGAACAACTCGTTGATACACATTTCCCGGGAAATTCTCCAACGGACAACGTGGCGTCAGAAGAGGTTGTCAGTGGTATGCATTCGTCAAAGGTTGTTGGGGAAATTGTGCCTGAGCCGAAAATCCTTTGGGCTCAGTCACAAGTTTTGTCTCCTTTAAGTCGGCAGGCCATGATGACGTGTCACCGGTTGAATTACAAGCTGTGTCTGATAGACTGGTTCCCTGGCTTAGGGAGATATACTCTGCTTGTATCATGATGGCGTATATACCTGTGGCATGGAGGAACACGAAAGTCATTTTCATTCCGAAAGCAGGAAAACTCTACCACACGAAGACAAAAGATTTTCATTCTATTAGTCTATCATCCTTTATGCTGAAGACTCTTGAGAGATTGATAAAAACATATCTTGGGGCAAAGATCCCTGGAGATCGCCTGTCTGGGCAGCAGCATGCATATAGTAAAGGCAAATCCACTGAAACAGACCTTCACGACCAAGTCGGCTACATAGAGGGTTCTCCCGCTGTCAACTTCGAAGGAGAAGAGACTTTAGAAGAACTTCTGTGTGTGTGTCCTGCACTAGCAGTCAGAATGAGTTCCGCTTTAGGTTCTCATTTCTTTGAGAACCTGTCTGTGCATTGTAGTTTAATATGTCAAAAATATGAGAACACTTTAGGAATCATATGGCGTTGAGATGAAAATGATCCCAGCGGGACTCCTCCTTGGAATGAGTCACATTTTAGGTTTTTTATATGCGTAGAGGCTTGTATCAACGGACAGACATGAACAATTATAAATTATTAGATATTTTATTGCGATCTGAAAAAAGCTTAGTATTGGTCCATAGGCTGCTTAAGTTCGAAGATAGGCTATATAGGATAAAATCAACATTTCAAACAAATATACAAAAGTTTGTTGTGGCCAAAGTTTATTTAAATTTCAAGGATACTATCACTTACGGTTTGATTTTAGTTTGTTAGACATTTTAACGAGTGATACATACCTGAAAAAAAACAAAAATTTATTTAATATTATTTTATTTCATATTAATTGCAAATTAAACAAGTAAAAAGGCATTAAGCTCGGCCGGGCTGAACTTTGGATGCCCACCACCTCGGGTATATACGTAAACCACCTTTCGTCATAATCCGGTGAAAACTGCATTATTTGTGCATCCATAGCAGGTATATCAAAATATGGTCCGATTTGCACCAAATTCGGCATTGAGTCTTTTTGGCAGCTATGTCGAAAAGCATAAGTCAATGTGTAAAAATTCGGCGAAATCGGATAATAAATGCGCCTTTTATGGGGCCAAGACCTTAAATCAGAAGATCGGTCTAAATGGCAACTATATCCAAATCTGGACCGATATGGACCATCTTCAAGAAGGATATCGTGGGGCCTTACTTAACTCACTGTTCTAAATTTCGAAACGAAATCGGACAAAAAATGGGCCTTTTATGGGCCCAAGTCCTTAAATCGAGAGATCAGTCTTTATTGGAGAGGGCAGAATTTTATATATCCTCCACCATGGATCGCATTTGTCAAGTTCTTTGAGTGGTATCTCTTTATAGGCAAACAAAGGATAATGGATATGAATTGCTATGGTATTGAAGCTATATCAGGTTATAGACAGATTCCATACCAAACATGGTTGGGATGTTGGAGACCATAGTAGAATTCATTGTTCAAAGTTTCAGCCAAAATCGCTCTCTAGAGGCTCAAGATATAAATTCGAAAGATTGGTTTGAATGGGAGCTTTATCAAATTATGGACCGATTCAGATCATAGTTTACAAGTATGTTGAAGGTCGGATAAGGATTGCGCCCTCTTAGGGCGCAATCCTTAGGATCCTAAGGATTGCGCCCTAAGAGGGCGCAATCCTTGTCCGACCTTCTAGAAGTATAATCGGGAGATCGGTTTATCTCTAGAAGTATAATCGGGAGATCGGTTTATATGAGAGCTATATCAGGATGTCAACCGATTTAGAAAATATTTGGCGCAGTAACAGATGGCGAAACCATAACACTTCAAGTCAAATTGCAGCCAAATCGGATAATAATTGCGCCCTCTAGAGGCTCAGGAAGTTTAGATCCGAAAATAGTTGATACGGGTCCATATATCAAGTTATGAACCGATTGTTAGATCTTAAAACAAAATACTACATGCAAAATTTTATCGAAATCTGATAAAAATTGCGCCATCTAGCAGCTCAAGAAGTCAAAATCCGAAATCGGTTCATACCGAAGCTATATCAAATTATGAACCGATTCGAGCCATATTTGACACACTTGTTGATGATTTAACCAAAACACTTCATGCTAAATTTCACCTAAATCGGATAATAATTGCAACCCTCTAGACTCTCAAAAAGTCAAGAGCCGACATCGGTTATATCAGAGCTATATCAGGTTATGAATCTATTTGAACCATAGTACAGTTGTTGAAAGCCATAACAAAACACTTTCTTCAAAAGATCCAAGATCGGCTTTTATGGCATCAAAGCATGGACCAATATGGCCCATTTACAATCCCTACTGACCCACACTAATAGGAATTGTTTGAACAATATTTCTAGCTCCTAGCTTTATTCCTTCGCAATAATCTGCTTTCGAAAGACAGACAGATTGACGGACATAGCAAAATCGACTTAGAATGTCAAGACTTTATGGGGTCCCAGGTCATCATTTCGATGTGCTACAAAGGGAATGACGAAATTAGTATACCCCCATCCTATGGTGGAGGATATAAAGGAAAACTGAGGATTATTAATGTGAACCTGGGAGACAAATTGGTCAGGAGGCGGGTGACTCGCCATAATCTCGCCGATTCTGTTGTACTTTGTAATAAATGAAATTATGTTGAACCTCGGCGGAAATGGCAAAAAGACAATCGTTTATGATGACGACGTCGTGTTGTTGATCCGAGGCAGGTTTCTGTCGGCGATCAGCGAGATCATGGAAGATCAGCAAGGAGATTGTCGCGATGGGCAACCAGAAATGGGTTGAGGACCAACCCAAAGTAGATGGAGCTGGTGTTCTTTTCTCGCAGATAGAAGATAGCTGAGTTCAGACACCCTCATTGGCCAAGATCACCCTGCAGCTGTCGAAGGAAGCGAATAACCTTGGCGTAGTCCTGAATTCGAAGCTGGCCTGGAAGAGGAATGCGGATGAAAGAAGCCGTAAGACACGGTACGCTTTTTATTCCGATAAGAAGTGAGCTTTGAGTTCCGCACCGCAGGCAGGTCTGAGAGCGATGCTGGTTTTATAGCCCATTGGGGCCTATATTCGGAACTGCGTCGCCAAGGTCGCTCTTAGTCTGAGGGAGGAAAAGTGACGCCACAGTTCCATTCTTGATGTTATAGATGCGGAGGGTAGACTGAGGGAGATCTCCGACTATCTAGCACCGATACCGATTGGGATAATGTCATTGAGAATACGTTTGCCCGGGAAGAACAAATTAGGGGCGCATTGGTGTCCTATTGATTCGTACTTGTAGTTATTTTATAGGTCTTCTGGTGTTTTTTCGTGAGCAGCTCTTAGGCTACAGCAAGTGATAACCCATGTAGAAACATGGGTCATCACTTGCTGTAGCTTTTGTTGAGCCTCGTTCATTATCGTGATGACAACGGCAATATCGTCTGCATATTGAACCAGAAATTAGTTTTCTGTCATCTCTAGGATCCAAGCATGGAACACTGAGCGCAGCCGGGGTTACTTTTCAAACCGCTTGCCACAAGTAATTGCCTCCACTCAAATAAAAGTTTATCCAAACTTTAAGATTTTGTCCTTGATTTAAGGATTTTAGTTATGATGGTGAGTCAAAAAAGCGAATCTTTAGAATAAAGATGGTATCTTTAATAGAAGGTAGCTATACCATCTATTACGGAGATCCTTGCAATTAAAAAGTAGTGGGCTGAATATATATTTTTAGACGGCAAGTTTCAAATTGGAGCCTTTGAATGCCCCAGGGTTATGAGGTTCTATCTTAACATGAAGAGGTCTATCGCTTTGCAGTCGTTGGCAAGAACAGAAGTTACTCTCATAGTGTACGTCATAAAATTTCAAAACCAAATTGGGAAACTAATGATTGCAAGTGACGATTTTTGTAGACGCTGTTTTGGACCTTAAAAATGTGCAGTGTTAAACTTTAGGTTCTTATTTCTTTGAATACTTCAATGGCAGGCATCTTTCTTCTCTTTTTCCAATGAACTAAAATGCCTATTTGAATCTGATGGTAGGCATTCAATATAAATTTCTCATGAACATTACATTAAGAAACAGGGGTAAACTTCTCACATATCGCGGAGTGTTGTCCGATTCAAGTTTAAGCTCAATTATAAGGGGCCTTCTTTTATAGACGAGTCGGTGAGACGTGTGACAGTGTGATACCTCTTTGGGGAAGAAGTTTTTACAAGGCATGGTACCTTACTTGAGAAATGCTGAAAAGTTTTTCTGATTTTCTCGCCAGGATTCGAACCCATGTGTTCAGCGTCATAGGCAGACATGCTGACCTCTGCGCCACGGTGGCCTCCAATATAATTACGTTTAATCTAAATGCAGCCCAATATGGGCCAAATAAAATCCCAACCCAACTACATCAAGAAGAAGTGTTGAAGAAAAATTTCGTTTCGAAGATGGTGTGCTTCGACGGAGATTGACTTATTATTGTATGGCGGTTGAAGATCTTGGAAATGGAATGTCGAAGTTATTATGCCTAAAGGTGAAAAATTTACCATGGACAAAATTAATCGCCGAGTACAATAATAATCCCTATGTATTGTGGAATGAGACATATGTCTGTAAGGATGTATTATACCCTAAGTAATAATGATCTCAACCTAATTAAATAGTTTTGTAATGGAACGTGCAACGTTGAAGAAGTTGAAGTAGTTGATAGTACACGAAGAGGGTAAATTCAATTAACCTGATGCGCTGTTTGTTTATCATAATTTTGCATTTACCACAGCGTCAGACAGATAGACAGCAAGCCATTAATTATAGTTTTCACAGAAACGTTGTGCGAACATTATTATTTGCCACAAAACAAAAATCGCATCAAATATGAAAAGGAAAAAAAAACTAAAATTAAACGACGGAGTATCTAAACTTGAAAGTGGCGCCTGTCAAGCCTTATCGGAAATAGTTTTATAGCGATATACATATGAGTTTTACAGGAAATGAGTGAACTCTTTGATGACTCCTCATTATGTATGCATGAAATGAAATACCTTCATAACATTTTTCAAGAATTTTAATTGAAAAATATATGACTTAAAAATTAACAATGAGTAATAACCTTAGTCTTAGTATAACCGTACTACTTCTACTACTACTATTCCATGGACTATTATACAAACTTTAATTTGTTGTAATTTTTTATTTTTCAAATTTAGTATTCGATTCACATGGCAATGTTCTAAATAATTTATGCCTATTAAGTTTTTAGCGCAAAAAAAATCATCATTATCGACCAAGAGTATTTAGCTAACATATGGCAACTGTCATCATAAAAAACAAACAATTTGCCACCTTACATACTAATTGTATGAGTTAGCAATAGTTATCGAATTGCTATAATTACATCAAGGTGTTACAAAATTATTTGTCATAAGTAGAATAAAAACATATATATGAACACTTGTAAAAAAAAATTGAGGAATAATTTTATCAGTATAGTTGAGAATAAAAGAGTTGCGGAAGAACCTGGGAAAATAGTTTGTTGTCATTTGTGTTCAAGAATAGAACCTCATTATTTTGCCACGTGGGCTTTGAATTTACTCTACAGAACTACCGCTGGGAATGTCAATCCCATGGCAGCCGGTTGTATGTACCGGACTTACCCGATGACATCCTTCATCGTCAAGGGCTGTCGCCTCAGTGTAGACCACACTGCTACAACAACAACCTTATAACTGTAGTGTGTATCAAGAGTATATTCTTGCCATTACAAATTGAAGAATAGGTAAGACATTTACTCAATGTTGGGGACACTATGTCTAAGAAATTACAGTTTCAAACTTCTCAGCTTAATATGTGATATATTTTGCCCCGGGCCAGTCGGGCTCTTCTGAAAAAATTATGTGGACACCAAATCAGGGGATTGATGTAAGTAACGACTATGTAAAAATATATATGAATATAATTTTTTTTATGACCTCCACCATGGGATAGGGGATTTACTAATTTCGTCATTACGTTTGTAACACCTCGAATATTAAAGTATATATTCTATATGACATGACATTTAAAGTCGATCTAACTATGTCCGTCCATCTGTCGAAAGCACGCTAACTTTTGAAGAGTAAACATAGGCACTTGAAATAGTGCACAAATACTTCATATCAGTGTAGATCGGTTGGAATTGTAAACGGGTCATATTGGTCATATATAAACTGATCTTGGGTCTTGTCTTCTTGAGCCTCTAGAGGGCGTAATTCTCGTCCGATTTTATTTAATTTTTGCACGTGGTGTTTTGGTATCACTTCCAACAACGGCGCTAAGTATAGTTCAAATGGGTCCATGTTTTGATGAAGCTGTCATATAAACCGATCTTGGATCTTGATTTCTTGGGCCAATAGAGCGCGCAATTCTCATCCGATTTGGCTGAAATTTTGTTCAACGGCTTCTCTCATGACCTTCAACATACGTGTCTAATATAGTCTGAATCGATCAATAGCTTGACACAGCTCCCATATAAACCTATCTCCTGATTTAGCTTCTTGAGCCCCTACAAGGCGCAATTCTTATCCTAATGAACCGAAATATTGCACAACTATTTCTATAATGTTCGGTATTCATTTATGGGCTGAATCGTACTATAACTTGATAAAGCTCCAATAGCATAACAGTTCTTATTTAATATTCTTTGTTTGCCTAAAAAGAGATACCGCGCATAGAACTCGACAAATGCGATCCAAGGTGGGGGATATATAAGATTCGGCCCGGCCGAACTTAGCACGCTCTTACATATTTTTTTTTTTTTTTTTTTTGATTTAGCCATCTCTTATAAACCTAGGTACATTTGCCAATTATTTTTGTTTGTTTTTGGTTCGCAACTTTTTGGCTGGCATAAAATAACCATATTCGTGTTTTCGCCAATAAGGCTTAATGAAGGTAGGCCCAATAACACTTTAAGGTTAACCAAAATGCATGCCATTGCCAAACAAAATAACCACAATGACCACCACCAATTTAAGATAGGCAAAAAGCATAAAAGTTATTTCTTGCTTTCTTACTTCTTACTCGTTTTCAAGGCGAAGGTGGCCAAAAACGATGTTGGCCTTTTAAGGATAGCTGCGTGACTTCCAACTAAAACCCTGGGAATTGCGTGTAAATTGCTAAACAAATAGTTTTATAGAAAAAGACCAAAAACAAATAGTATATGCAAACAAGGTTTATTTTTTGTATGGGTTTATATTTATTTTTATATAGAACTCGTTCTTTTTCTATATGTTAGCTAGGGGAGTGATGAAGGCGTCATGTCTTGTAAAAATTATGGCTTATTAACCCATTTCATCATATATGGCCGATAAGCTTAACGTAAGCAAACGTTATAGACTTGTGCATGATTTGCATTTTATATAAGCGTCTTGTTTGTTTTTTCTATGACTGTTGTTGTTGTAGTTGCTGCGATTCAATCATTCAATGTCTATGCAGTTAGTATTTATTTAATTAATATTTCATCAACGTAAACCATGTCATTCTTCTTTAAATCAAATCAATATTTCTACAATGTTTACTGATATAGGCTATTCTGATGGAGGCCTTATGTTGTTCATGCATTTTGGACTGCTCTTCTAAAGCTGTACATGTTTGTTTTCATATAGACTTGGAAAGACGTGAGTGTGAGCGAATTGAGACGTACAGAAGTCAGAATAAAGTCCGGAAATTCTAATAAAAAATTAAACATCAAACCGATAGCTTTGGTGCAGGCATATCCTCCTGCAGAGTCAAAGAAGGAAATCTGGTAACTGACACAGAAAGCATGCCTAGGATATGTAAAGAACAACTGCTAGTGTCCGATGTTGGCGGCGAAGAGGATACCGCAGAACCAATCCCTGATGATGGTATAGAATGTTTACCTCCTAGTGAGAATGTGGTCCAAATAGCAGTGACCCGACTGAAGAAAAACAGGGCAGCAGGAGCCGACGGGTTACCCGCTGAACTATTTAAGACCGGAGGTGACACGCTGATAAGGCGTATAGATCAGCTTATCTGCGAAATCAGGCTAGAAGAGCGCATAACAGATGATTGGAACCTCAGCATACTACACAAGAAAGTAACCAAGACTGAATGTGCCAACTACAGAGGAATAAGTCTCCTACCCTTCGCATACAATATACTCTCGAGCGTACTGTGTGAAAGATTAAAACCTAAAGTCAATGAGATAATTGGGCCCAGTCAATGTGGCCTTAGACCTGGTAAATCCACCCTGGACCAGATTTCACACTGCACCAAATCCTGGAAAAGACCCGAGAAGGATAAATCAACACCTACCATCTCTTTGTTGACTATAAAGCCGCCTTCGATACTCCTTTACATTCAAAGGTATTTCAAACCATGTCTGAGTTTGGTATCCCTTCAAATAAGACTCTACAGGATGACACTTGCTGATACGCGTTCCTCAGTAAGAGTAGGAAAGAATCTCTTCGAACCACTTAATACCTAACGAAGTTTCAGACAAGGAGATAGCCTATCGTGTGAACTCTTTAATATCCTGCTGGAGAAGATTATACGAGATGCAGATGTGAAAAGATATGACACACTAATCACAAGAGAACACATGCTACTCACCTATCCCGACGACATCGACATCGTAGGTCGGTCAGCGGTAGTAGTAACTGCAGCCTTTGAAAGAATCGAAAGAGAGTCAGTGAAAATGGATCTGGCAGTAATGAGAATAGGTCAAAATAGATGCTATCAATTCCCAAAAAGCCTTGTACATTCGAGCAGATATAGAAAAAGGAGCAGTTGGAAACCACAACTTTGAGATAGTCAGCAACTTTATCTACCTCGGCACCGCCGTAACCGAAACCGAATGACACCAGTTTTGAAATAAATCGAAGAATAATACTGGCAAACAGATGCTACTTTGGAATAAGTAAGCAGTTTAGAAACAAGGCCACCTCTCGACAGACGAAGATTACTCTATACAAGACACTGATACTAACCGTGTTGTTATATGGTTCGGAGGCATGAGTTCTTGTGGATTATTTGAGAGAAAGATTCTTCGTAAAATATATGGACCAGTTTGAGTTAATGAAGAATATAGGCGACGTATGAACCACGCGCTATATGAGCTGTACGACGACGATAGCATAGTTACACGCATCAAAATACAACGGCTGTGTTGGCTATGTAATGTTGTCAGAGTGGATGAAGAAGCTGCAGCAAAGAAATCTTTTGAAGGCAAACATGGTGGTACACGCAAACCGGGAAGACCAAAAGCCCGATGGAGAGATCAAGTGGTGGAAGACACCCCGAAACTTGGTGTAAGAGATTTAAGAAAAAGTGCAGAAGATCAAGGCGCTTGGAACGCTATTCTTCGTTCGGCTAGTGGAACAAATGTTCTGTCATAAGCCAATTAAAGTAAGTAAAAACTAAAGTAAGTAAGAACTATAATAAGTGTATCGATCTATGAGTGGATTATATCAATATGTATACATTACATACCAAATTGGAGTTCTTCAAAATATTTGAGAAAAACATAAGTAACACTTTTCGCTAAAATATACATCAATTTGAAACATTTTACGAAAATTGATGTTATTGGCTTTTTATCCTTTTTTTCCAATGTTTTACTCTGTTTTGCTGGTAAATTGGTGGCATTGCTATCATAACTCATGAAATTTATTAATGGACTTTATTGATAAAGCCTAACTTTTGGTAAGAGATTCCATTAAGACTTCAATGAACTGTCTTTTGTATAATTTAAAAAAAAAGCTAAATTCCCACATACCAAACCAGCACTAGCTTGCCACACCTCTCACAGATCAACCTTGAAACTAATTACAAAATATATTTTTCAAAATAAACAAATTTAGCTTTAAAAAAAATCACAACATTTAAATTTTAATCTACTGTCATGTTTCTCTTAAGAATTATTAAATAATATTCAAATCTTATCGAGGATGATCTCTTGAAGGTTGTATAAATCTGCAGTGGTTGTTTCTACAACAATTCAATCATGTTTCTTCCCTCAATTTGTTCGACAACGACAAAAGTGAATTGTTTAATTAAAAAGTGACCTCCTATCCCACACTTTCTCTTCTCTTATCGTACGCTGTCGCTCGTTTGATCGTTCGTTCGTCTTTGCAATTGCAGTTCAATTAGCTTCTTATGAATTCCCCACACAAAACAAACAAAAAACGGATGAACAAATTGTTTAATCACAATTTAATAGTCAAAGCTTGATGAAATTGGTTTGATTTCATTGTTTCTTTTTCTACTTGAATGGGATTTGTTCATTAAGGTGGAGAGGGAGGCAGTGGAGCTTGTAATTGGCTTACTTCCGAAGATTTCAACAGAGTGATTATCAATATAAGAGTTAAATTGAAATGTATAGGACTATAAAAAAGTTGATTTACCTTAAATTCTTGAATTGTTATAAAGATGAATTCAAGGATTTTGCCTGTATAAGAATTCTCTTTAATTGGAACTAAGCTTTCTTTATATGAGAACTGGTCGGTTTTAAAGTAGCACTTTATGCAGACCTAAACTTTCAACACATCTTCTCAAACCACCAAGCTCGAACTGCGTATCTTACATCTCAAAAATGTGATTGAAGATGTCAAGGCACATCATAATAAAAAGTAAAGAAGCTTTGGTTTAAAAATCTTGTCTTTCTACAATTAGGAATATGCAAACGGAAACGATTGATTTCAACTTTTAAACACAAGGTTTGATCATTCACTATACAAATATAAGGCATAATAGCTCTTCAAGTGTAAAATTGAGCCCAATCGGTAAAAAAATGAAACCCTTCAGTTACTCAGGAATCAAAGCCCATAGAAGCCCATCTACCACAGAATCACTGCAAGAAAAATCCAACAACTTTATTTGTATGTGAAAAGAGTTGATGATCAACAATTTTGGCAATTGAATTGATGATTTCATTTGTTGAAATGCGTCTGTTGATACTTGACAGAGAAAATCATTGACAGTTTAAGGATTTTCAACAAATTAGTTTTTTGAAATAGTTTTTGCTAGGCAAGGAAGGTTTTATCAACAAAAACATACCAATTTGTTGTTAAAAAACGTTGTGTTAAATGGCATATTTACGACCCACCAACAAATATTTGGAGCTCAACAAACCATGTACAAACTTTGTTGTTGAGAATAAAATTTATTTGTTGGCTTCCTAAGCGAATGATTGCTAACACCTAATATGTTCCTTTGGTTGCTTGAATTTCAATTTGATTTGTTGCAGGAAAATTAACAAATTTTGTAGTTGATTTTTCAACAAAAGTTGTTTCTTTTAAAAATTATTTATATCTGTGATTGAGATTACCCAGATAAACCTACACCGGGGCGAGACAGCTACACATGGTCTGATTGAGAAAATCCGCAAGGGCAAGATCCATATTGCCTTAAATAGGGAGCCATGGACAACCCGGAATTATTCTATGCTAACGCTGGTACTCGGCCAAAGACCTGCGTGATTTGACCCAAAAATTTCAATTATTTATTTTCCCCAGAGTTGTAAACGCGTGGTAAGACAGGGAGACGGTGGAGCATACCTGGCATGACTTTGTCTGCCTTTCGACTTTTCGACGCCGCCACCTGCGTCGGAGCTGCAAAGGCTGGTGAGGAGAGTAAAACAGACAGGAAACGAGGTACAAATAGGGTGCGATGCGAACTTTCACCACATTCGTGGGGAACCACCAACACTAATAAGCGGGTCCAAGCCCTGGCAGAGTTCTTGAATACTAATGACCGAATAACACTTAATATTGGTAACACCGCTACCTTTGTTAATAGGATTAGGGAGGAGGTTTTAGATGTGACAATATATTCAGAAAATCTAATCGATGAGGTTCAGGATTGGAGGAACACTCTTTCTCAGACCATCGCTACATTAGGTTTAGAATAGCACGGCCTGCGCCGAATCCGTAATAAATTGAAAACCAACTGGACGAAATTCGGAAGACTACTCAGAAGAAGACTTGAACAAGACTATTTAGATTGTCCAAGCATAGATGACATTGACGACAACTTTAACAGGAGTACGTACGACGTTTGGGAGCCACCGTGGTGCATAGGTTAGCATGTCCGCCTATCGTGCCCAAGCGCCCAGGTTCAAATACTGCCAGCGAGAACAACTTAAAACATTTTTCAGCGGTGGTTTTCCCCTCACCAAATGCTGGCGACATTTGTGAGTATTTCAGCCATGTACAACTCAACCAAGAGGTGTCATTTTTCAGTGACACGCCATTCGGACTCGGCATAAAACAGGACGTCCCCTTATCATTGAGCTTAAATTTGAATCGGGCAGCACTCAATTGATATTGTGAGAAGTTAGTTAGAAAAACCGTGGTACAGTACATATTAGGGGTACGCATTGACATCGAGGGGGCTTTTAACAATGTGCGGACCGACACTCTGATTCAATCCTTAGACCAGTATCGGGTGGACCCGGTCCTTAGAGACTGGATAAACCACATGCAAAGGAACAGGTGGATAAATTGTGTGTCCCATGGCATAAATATAAGGGAGAAAGTGGCACAAGGCATGCCACAGGGGGGCATTTTATCGCCACTCCCATGGGTGACCACCATGAACAACCTATTACGAATGCTGACTAAGGAGGGATTTGAACCCGTCTGCTACGCAGATGATGTTATAATACTTCTAAGGGGTAAGGATCCCAACGATCTATGCAAAAGGGCCGAAAGGGTCTTGCATATGGCATATGACCGGGCTAGATCCAGAAGTCTTAATGTTATCCCAGAGAAGACTTAAATATGCCTGTTCACGAGGAAGACGAAGATGGGCCAATTTAATGCACCACGTTTCCTCAATAAGACGATTTCGATATCTGACAAGGTCAAATACTTAGGAGTGATCTTGGACAGGAAACTGAATTGGAAGTGTCACATTCAGGAGCGTACTAAGAAGGCTCACAGATGTTGGGCACTATGTAGACGGGCCATAGGCTTGAAATGGGGCCTGAATCCTAGGATCGTCCACTGGCTCTACAGGAACGTGATTAGATCAATACTTACTTACGCCTCTGTAGTTTGGTGGACTGCTATGGAGAAAAAATGCAACATAAGGATAATGCAGCAGGTTCAGAGAACATGCTGTCTTGGCATAGACGGAGCAATAAGGACTACGCACACTGGGGCACTGGAGAATAATCTAGATATCCGACCTATAGATATACAGATTAAGTTAGAGGCAGCCCCTGCGGCTATGATATTTAAAGCGATGGGAGAATGGATAGAAGAAAGGAACAGGTACCATCGCGGTATAATCGAGGCGACGATATGAAACCTGGAAGGGAGGGAAGAAGTTTCCGTTCGAAAACCTGAGACGCCACTTGAGGTCGAGTGCGAGGCCAGTCTTGGATTGACGAAACTCCGGTATCAAAGCCAGAGGACAGAGTGGGCCTGGAGTCTATATTGAGAGTCCAGGAACTTAAATCTCTTTTCGACTGTCTGACAATAAACGGTGCTGCAGGCGGAGATCTGGTCGATTACGTAATGCGTGAGGTCATGTGGTGTTAATGCGAGGACGTCGAGTGGGATCATCTTTACGGACAGTAAAATTGTCATAAGGGCAATAACAACCAGGACGGTAAGGTCACGAACAATCTTGGAGTGTGAGAAGGGGATTAACGCCTTCTCTGAGGATGGCACAATCCTCGTCGTTTGGGTGCCGGGCCATAATGAAGTAAGGGGGAATGAAAGGGCAGACGATTTGGCGGTGAAGGCCAGAGGACTGCCGTCAATAAACTTAGTTTACCCTAAGCCTTTTGGGTCGACGCAGTTTGAGTTAAGGGCGTGGGCGACGAATGTGCATGCAACATTGTAGAATAGCGAAACGGTCGGTAGGACGGCGAAATGGATCGTGAGAGGACGAGGCTATTACCGAAAGGAAGTATGAAGGAAGTCAGTATAGCTTTTGGTATCATAACGGGACACTAAGGACTACGAGCTCACTTATGTAAAATCGGTACGGCAAGTGATAGCATGTGTAGGGCTTGCGGGTAAGTTGATGAGACGTTGGAGCATTTCCTTTGTCATTGCCCGGCTTTCGCGTCCAACAGATACCGGTACTTAGGTGGAGTCACAATATCAGACATGAACCAACTTAGGAGAGTGTTATTGAAAACAATTAAGGATTTTGTAAGTAGCACGGAATTCCTAACTTAAAATTTTCCTTTTAGAGGTTACTTTATAGTTTTTGGAGCGCACAACAAGCCGATTACTGGCTTAGGTGTATGTCCATATTGAGCGGCATGGGGCGGATTAATATCTGCACCCTCTTTTCAACCTAACCTAACCTATGTGGGCATATTTTTGGATTATGGCAAAAAGGGGTTAACATCTGATACCTGTTTTATGGCCAAGTGTTCCAGAGACGCCTCACCTCATAAACTCCCCCTTAACCACACAAATTTTTTCAGCGGCTTGTGACTCTGTAATTGCATTCTTTCTTCTGTCAGTTATCAGCTGTTACTTTTAGCTTGCTTTAGAAAAAAAGTGCGCGAAATTTTGTTTACATTTGTTTGTTTGGCGTCAATTTTAATATGGGGCCCACAAAGGAGCATTTTCGTCATATTTTACTTTATTATTTCCGTAAAGGAAAAAACGCGGAGCAGGTTGCTAAAAAGTTACGAGATGTGTATGGTGATAAAGCCTTAAAAGGAAGACAGTGTCAAAATTGGTTTCGCAAATTCCGTTCTGGAGATTTTTCACTTAAAGATGAGCCACGTTCAGGTCGGCCAAATGAAGTTGATCATGACCAAATCAAAGCATTAATCGAATTGGATCGTCATGTAACTGAGCGTGAGATAGGAGAGAAGTTAAATATACCAAAATCAACCGTTCATTATCACATAAAAAGTCTTGGACTGGTGAAAAAGCTTGATATTTGGGTACCACATGTATTGAAAGAAATTCATTTAAAAAACCGAATCAACGCTTGTGATATGCACCTTAAACGCAATGAATTCGATCCGTTTTTAAAACGAATCATAACTGGAGATGAAAAATGGATTGTTTACAACAACGTTAGTCGAAAACGATCATGGTCCAAGCATGGGGAACCAGCTCAAACCACTTCAAAGGCTGATATCCACCAAAAGAAGGTTATGCTGTCTGTTTGGTGGGATTGGAAGGGTGTGGTATATTTTGAGCTGCTTCCAAGGAACCAAACGATTAATTCGGATGTTTACCGTCAACAATTGGACAAATTGAATACAGCCATCAAAAAGAAGCGACCAGAATTGGTCAATCGTAAAGGTGTCATATTCCACCAGGACAACGC
Source organism: Stomoxys calcitrans (assembly GCF_963082655.1). Lineage (NCBI taxonomy): Eukaryota > Metazoa > Arthropoda > Insecta > Diptera > Muscidae > Stomoxys > Stomoxys calcitrans. The sequence continues at coordinate 183,443,584 of NC_081553.1, forward strand.
TAGACCGCACACATCTTTGGTCACTCGCCAAAAACTGAGAGAGCTTGGATGGGAACTTTTGATGCATCCACCATATAGCCCTGACCTTGCACCATCAGACTACCATTTATTTCGATCTTTGCAGAACTCCTTAAATGGTAAAACTTTCGGCAATGATGAGGCTATAAAATCGCACTTGGTTCAGTTTTTTGCAGATAAAGGCCAGAAGTTCTATGAGCGTGGAATACTAAATTTGCCAGGAAGATGGCGAAAGGTTATCGAACAAAATGGCAATTATATATTTGATTATAGTTTATTATAAGTTTTATTAAAAATGCATTTACTTTCTTTTAAAAAAATCCGCAATTACTTTTTGGGCAACCCAATATATATCGACTATAACAATATGTAGCTCAAATGTCGTTTTTGGGAGTAGAGCATGAATCTGATATCCACTGATATCCTCACCAAAACCAAGAGAATGAAGTAGATCTAACATTCAAACTATAAGGGGAGGACCCTCTCCTTGCCCTATTTTAAAAAACACTAGATTTCGGACATGGGTGGAGCGATCTAAGCAAAATTTAGTTTGTTTAAAATAACTCAAAAACAGAAATTTGTTATTTTTATTTGGGGTGGGATATCAAGGAGGGCCGTGCCAACTCCACAGCCCGCCAATGTGAAAAACTAAACCAATAATGACAATATGGGGCTCAAATGAAAGATATTTGAGACTAGAGCACGAATCTGCTTTATGGGAGTCCACCACACCCCCAAAAATACCCCCATACTGGATATTTTTACCAATCATAGCAATATAAGGCTCAATTGAAAGATATGTGGGAGTAGAGGAACAATATGATATCCACATTGGGGCGAAATATCTGAAAGGCCGTACCAACACCCCAAACACAACTTATTTCCTGACCGTTCCAATATAGGGCTCAGAAAAAAGAACAGAGTAATAGAAGGCGCAGCGGAGCGGGCCCTGTCCTCCTAGTAGCTTCCATATATACGATCTCCTGATTTGAGATTTTGAGCCTTTAGAAGCCTTAACTGTTATCTGATTCATATGAAATGTTGTACAAAGAGTTCTGTTACGACTTCCAAGAATCGTGCCAAGTACGGTCTACATCGGTCTACAACATAATTTAGCTACCATAGAAACCCTTCTACCCATTTGACATCCTGAGATCCTAAAAGCCGACTTGGCTGAAATTTTGCACTTAGAGTTTCATAATGACTTCCAACGGCCAGGTCATGAGATGACATGGGTCATGTTAGGTTGAGATGAGATGAGTTCATATGAATGGAAGACGACCGAAAGACTTGCCCATATGGTGAATGTCATATGAAATTTGGCCCGGGCGAAACTTTAGCCTACATATATTTAGTTCCTAATCTTTCTAATGCTGTTATAGCGCATTATGATAATAACAGTTAAATAATGACTCTTAGCCAACTCTAAGCCAATCAAAATGATAACATCAGACTAATTTCAGCTTTTATTCACCTGCAAAAATATATAAATTTAGCACGCGACATAAACGGTAATATTGCCGACAGACGGACACTTTAAATTCCAGCAGTTCAAACAAACAATGACATGAATGCACTGCAAAATACCGGAAATCCATTTAAGCTGGCAATTCAAAACCAGAACAACAACAACAACCAAAATAAAGCCAAAATAAACAAAAACAGTTACCAAATGCAACAGCCTTAAAGGTGCAGCATATAAAGCATCAACAGGTTGCCGCCAAATTGACACACACAATGTGGCCAAAATAAATTTACAAAAGCCAAAAACTTGTCTGGCACACAAGTTTGGAAGCCTGGAAGTTATTCAACTTTTGAAAATTTCGACAAAAAATCACACACACACTCACAAAACCCAAAAATTTTAATGCAAATTTATGATCAAAACAACATCGTTTTGTGACATTGACCACACGTTTGTGATTTTGGAAAAAGTGAGGTAGAAGAAAGTCGATATCGTTTTTTTTTTGGGTTGGGGGGGGTGGAGGGAGGGAGAGAATAAATTCACATTGAAATTATTGTTTGTGTTAACTGCTCATAATTTTACTTGAATTGTGGTGTTTCTTGGAAGAGTCCATACAAGTAATTTTGTATTTTTTTTTTTTATGAATTGAAATAACGGTTGCCCATATCTGGAGTTGCCAACTCATCGAGAATAATAACCCAAACCATCTTCTTATTAAGCCAAAATTGTGAGTAATGTTTTTTTTCGACTTTCCTACAATCGAATGAGTATAACACCTATGGCAAAGGCGACAGCCACCTAACCATGATGAGCATTTTCCGGCTTATGGTTAATGGCATTGCTGTTGTTGGCGGCCAACACTGCAGAGATGGAAGAAGAAAAACGCAAATGTGGCAAGAAATATGGAGTAATAATTGCCATTATTAAGTTGTACAAGACTCCTCTAATTGTTCAATGAAATAATTGACTATGGGTATCACGGGTGCCCAGGTCTTTGAACTGTCTAATAAGGCGGCGAGCTTTCAGATAGTGGCAGGCCAATGATCTTTTGACGACACGGGAAGAGATTTTATTCAATAAAAACATAACTTTTAAGAAAACAAAAACCAGACAATAAATGATAATTTTAATAACGCGGGTTTGGAACAGAACAATTGTAGCGAATTCTAAGAAAAATCAAATATTCCCAAAGGCTTGAGTTGAATAATTAAAGTCAACAATTAAAAACGTGTTAAGCTGGGCCGGTCAAAATCTTGGGAAGCCACCGCAATGGGAAAATTGAAAATTCCAGGGGCTGCAGAAGACTAATCGAGAGACCGATAATGAAAGTCATAACATAATACTACGTGAAAATTTTTAGCCAAATCGGATATTAATTCCGGTTTCCAGGGGTTCATGATGTCAAATTGAGACATCGGTTTTATGGGAGCTTTATCAGGTTATAGACCAATTTGGACTGTACTTAGCACAGATGTTAGAAGTCATAATGGATTACTACATGAAAGAATTTCCGCCAAATCGTATAGGAATTGCGGTTTCCAGGGGCTCAAGATCTCCTATTGGGACATTGGTTTATATAAGTGACTAGCTGAACCGGGCCCGCCCCTTCTTTAACTTTACACGGAGCAAAATTTCCCTTTGAATATTTGTTTTCGACAATTAAAGAGCTTTACTAACAGTTTAACAATATAAGGGCCTTTACCTGAATCCCATATGATCTTTATTGGTCTACGAATGTAAGTTTGGATGTAAGGTCTCCATTCTTAAAATGCTTAAATTTCAACCCAATATTTTCATAATATCTGATTTAAGGGTGTTTTCATGGGTGAAAACCATGAAAACACTTGGCCCTGAAAAAATATCAGCCGCGTGCTCCTCTCTCAAATACCATTGATTTAAACCCCATATTGCCATTGGTTTAAGGGGAGTTTACACGCTGAGGTGTCCCCAAACACATGGCCCCAAAATTCGTTATCAAATTTGTTTTCTAATCTCAAATGTCTTTTGTCATTTGATCCTCATATTGGCATGGTCGAAAAATGTTTACCCTTTGGGGGGTGTTTTGGGGAAGGTGTGATGCCCTAAATACATGGTCCTACATTTGGATATCAAATTCATATTCTACTCCCAAATACCTTAATTTGAGCCCAATAATGCGATAGTGAATAAAAAATTGCTGTTTGGGGGGTATTTTTGGAAAGAGGTAGACCCCTAGAAAATTGGTCAGGAAAGTTGGTATAAATTCTTGCTCTACCCCCTAATACCTTTCATTTAAGCCCCACATTGACATGATCGGTAAATATGTCCGATTTAGGGGTGTTTGGGGGAGTGGGGTGGTCCCCCAAACACTAACCCCTGAAAATATATCAGCAACGTGCTCTATTCTCATATATCCCAATATCATTTATTTGAACCCCATATAGCCATTGGCCTCAAAATTGGATATCAATTTCGTTTTCAAATACCATTCCTTTAAACCCCTTATTGCAAAAGCCAGCAAATATGTTCGGTTTGGGATATGGCCCTTAAAAACTAAGAATATCAAGCTCTACTGTCTCGAAGACCCAAATTGTCATGGTGGACAAATACGTCCTATTTGGGCGTTGTTATGGGGGTGGAACGTCCCCTAGGCAGTTGGTCCCGAATGTTTAAATTAGATTCGTGGTCTATTCCCTAATACATTTTTTTTAGCCTCATATTTCCATAGTCGGCAAACATGCCGGTTTCGGGGGTGTTTTGGGGTATGGGCCCTAAAAACTATCAATATCGAGTTCGACTGTCTTGAGGACCTAAATTGACTTGATGAGCAACTATGTCCAATTTGGGGGTTGTTATGGTGGTGGTACGCTCCAAGACATTTGGTCCCGAATTTTGATATCAGATTAGTGGTCTACTCCCAAATACCTATCATTTGAGCCCCATATTTCCATAGTCGGTAAACATTACAGGTTTTGGTGGTGTTTTGGGCGGTCACTCTGTGACTTGGCCTTGAAAATATATTTCAGATTCGTGTTCTACTCTAAAATACTTCTTATTACAGCCCATATTGGAATGGTCAGCAAATACCTCCTATATGGGTGGTGTTATGGGGGTGGGGTACCCCATATACACTTTTTCCCGAATATTGATATCAGATTCGTGCTTTACTCCCAAAGACCTTTCATGTGAGCCCCAATATTGCTATTGTAGTAAATTTGTCGTCTTACACTTGGTCCCACTTTTCTATATCAGATTCGTATCCAACACTAAGAACTTTCATGTGAGCCCCATATTGCTATTGTAGTAAATTCGTCCTCTTTGGGGGTTGTTTTTGGAAGGGGCGCCCCCCTTCCCTACACTTGGTCCCACATTTGGATATCAGATTCGTATCTAACACTTAAATACCTTTTATTTTAGCCCCATATTGTCATGATCAGTAAATAAGTCTTGTTTGGGGGGTGTTTAGCGGAAGGGGTGGACCCCCAGAAACTTGATCCTAAATTTGGAGATCAGATTTGTATTCTACTCCCAAATACCTTTCATTTGAGTCCCATATTGCTTAGATCGGTAAATATGTCCGATTTAGGGGTGTTTTGGGGGTTGGGGTGGTACCCCAAAAATGTAGTCTGACAATTGGATATCAGATACGTTTTCTACTCTTAAATACCTTTCATTTCAGTCCCATATTGTCAGGATTTGTCTATATATATATATATATATATATATATATATATTCGGTAGGTTTTCGGGTGGGGCTGCCCCCCTAGGTACCCCATCCGAAATTTCGATACCAAATTTATATTTTTTTTAGGTTACTATAAGAGAGCACACAAAATTTCGCTTAAATCACACCACCCATCACCGAGGTCTGGCATTTCTGAAAATTAAGGTAAGGGGGAGGGTCCGATCCCCCTTCAGATATCAAAAAATTTAGTACTCTATCTTCAACACGGGATCATTATGCACCATCTGTGAAAATTTCAAGAAAATCGGTTCAGCCATTTTTCTATAAGGAACACACAAACAAACCGACAAACAAACACAAAATGATTTTTATACCCTGAACCATCACTGTGGTACAGGGTATTATACATTTGTGCATTTGTATGCAACGATAACAAGGAGAAGAGCTAGACCCATCGATAAGTATACGGATCGGCTTAGAATCACTTCCTGATTCGATTTAGCTATGTCCGTCTGTCCCTCTGTCCGTCTGTTTGTCCATGTATTCTTGTAATTAAGGTACAGATCGCATTTGTTGTCCGATTTTCACAAAATTTTGCATAAGTGTCTTTTTTGGTCCAAGGACAAACGGTCCAGATTTAGATATAGGTGTTGTGAACTGGTGAACGGCGCTTCAAAAGTCTATCTACTGCTCGATACTTAACCAGATCCAAGGGATGGCTTGTTTGTGCATCACAGTCGCACTGAGGACGACACCATCTGATGCACCGAATTTAATGCTACATTTTAATACCTCTGGACATTGTGGCTACCCAAATTGCAGCGACCACTGCCGTGAGGTTAAGGGAACATTGGTCATTTGACGGCTACGGACACTGTGTTATCCTTGATACAATATCCGATATTCCAGGCAGTGTGGATTACACCCTACCTGAGTAGCTGTTTGATAAAAAGTACTGTACCACTATTCCTGATAGAACCGATTGGAAATACGATATCCCTGGTAACAGAAGTTACATAGATTACATAGAGTTACATAAACAACCAGCTGAGCTTTGGGGGGTGCTCTAAAACTCTAGAACTGGTCATATCGGAAAGGTTACCCGACCACTGCAGTGTGTATCAAGCGGATGTCCTTGCAGTTAAGGAAGTGGTGGAATGGCTAAGATATAATGTCATTACGACGATTGGCATAAATATCTTCTCAGACAGCCACGTATTTCTGAACACAAAAACCGCCCTCGACTGTCGCAGATCTCTCAACGAGATGGCTGAACAGTTCAAAATTCACCTGTTCTGGGTGCCGGGCCACATAGATATCCCAGGGAATTGTAAAGCGAACGAGCTTGCGAGACTAGGAACTACCCTACACATTCCAGGGATATTGGAATCTGTGAGTATACCTCTAGCGACATGTAAGTTAAGCTAAGTTTTCAGGACCAGGCCCGATGGACAACGAATGATAGATGGTCACAAAGAGGGGGCTGTAAGCATTGCAAAGCTATGTGGCCTAATCTAGACTTCAAGAGGTCTACTGCTTTGCTGTCATTGGCTAGAACAGACGTCTCAGTTATTGTGCCCGTCATGACAGGTCACTGTCTATCGGAAAACATGCTGACAGCAAATTATAAGATATTTTATTGTGATCTGAAAATACCAAGTTGTGGCCAAAGTTTATGACATTATCAAGAATATCATCACTTACGGTTCAATTTTAGTTTTTGAGACATTTTAAAGAGTGATACATACCTGAAAAAAGAAAAAAAAATTTTAATATTATTGTATTTTATAAAAAATTGCAATTCAAAATAGAAGCAAGTAAAATCGCATAAGGAACAGGGAAGAAAATTGGAATATAAATGTATGTTATCGCAATTGCTTGAAAATTATATTAAAAACAAGTAAAAGCGTGCTATGTTCGGCCTGGCCGAATCTTGGGAACCCACCACCATGGATTGCATTTGTCGAGTTCTTTGCGCGATATCTCTTTTTAGGCAAACAGAGAATATTGAATAAGAACTGTTATGCTATTGGAGCTGTATCAAGTCATACTCCGATTCGGAATGCTTAAACATTGCAGAAGTAATTGTGTAATATTTCAGTTCGTTCTGATATGAATTGCGCCTTGTAGGGGCTCAAGAAGCAAAATCGGGAGATCGGTTTATATGTGAGCTGTATCAAGCTATTGATCGATTTAGACCATATTGGACACGTATGTTGAAAGTCATGAGAGATGCCGTTGTACAAAATTTCTGCCAAATCGGATTAGAATTGCGCCCTCTAGAGGTTCAAGAAGTCAAGATCACAGATCGTTTTATATGGCAGCTGTATCAAGTTTAGTACCGATTTGCGCCATACTTAGCACAGCTATTGGAAGTCGTATCAAAACACCTCATGCAAAATTTCAGCCAAATCGGATAAAAATTGAGCGCTCTATTGGCTCAAGAAGTCAAGATCCAATATCGGTTTATATGACATTTATACCAGATTATAAATCGATAAGAATCGTACTTAACACAGTTGTTGGAAATGATACCAAAACACCTCATGCAAAATTTTAGCCAAATCGGATAAAAATTGCGCCCTCTTGAGGCTCAAGAAGTCAAGATCCAAGATCGGTTTATATCCAAGATCGGTTTATATGGCAGCTATACCAGATTATGAACCGATTTGAATCATACTTAACACAGTTGTTGGAAGTGATGCCAAAACACTACGTGCAAGATTTCAGCCAAATCGGATAAAAATTGCGCCCTCTAGAGGCACAAGAAGTCAAGATCCAAGATCGGTTTCTTTGACAGCTATACCAGGTTATGAATCGATTTCAACCATGCTAAGCATAGTTGTTGGAAGTCATAACAAAACACCTCATACAGAATTTCAGACAAATCAGATGAGAATTGCGCCCTTCAGCGGCTGAAGAAGTCCAGACCCAGATCGGCTTATACGGCAGCTATACCAGATTATGAACCGATTTGAATCGTACTTAACACAGTTATTGGAAGTGATACCAAAATACCACGTGCAAAAATTAAATAAAATCGGACGAGAATTGCGCCCTCTAGAGGCTCAAGAAGTCAAGACCCAAGATCGGTTTATATATGGCAGCTACATCAGTTTATGAACCGATTTCAACCATGCTTAGCACAGTTGTTGGAAGTCAAAACAAAACACCTCATGCAGAATTTCAGACAAATCAGATGAGAATTGCGCCCTCCAGCGGGTGAAGAAGTCCAGACCCAAGATCGGTTTATATAGCAGTTATACCAGATTATAAACCGATTTGAATCGTACTTAACACAGTTGTTGGAAGAGATACCAAAACACTACGTGCAAGATTTCAGTCAAATCGGATAAAAATTGCGCCCTCTAGAGGCTCAAGAAGTCAAGACCCACGATCGGTTTATATCGCAGCTATATTAAAACATGGACCGATTTGAGCCATACTTAGCACAGTTATTGGAAGTCATAACAAAACACCTTATGCAAAATTTCAGTCAAATCGGATGAGAATTGCGCGCTCTATGGGCTCAAGAAGTCAGACCCACGATCGGTTTCTTTGACAGCTATGCCAGATTATGAACCGATTTTAATCGTACTTAACACAGTTGTTGGAAGTGCTACCAAAACACTACGTGCAAGATTTCAGTCAAATCAGAGGCTCAAGAAGTCAAGACCCAAGATCGGTTTATATGGCAGCTATATCAAAACATGGACCAATTTGACCCATTTACAATCCCAACCGACCTACACTCATAAAAAGTATTTGTGCAAAATTTCAAGCGGCTAGCTTTACTCCTTCGAAAGTTAGCGTGCTTTCGACAGACAGACGGACGGACGGAAGGACAGACAGACGAACGGACAGACGGACGGACGGACGGACAGACGGACGGACAGACGGACAGACGGACGGACGGACGGACAGACGGACGGACATGGCTAGATCGACTTAAAATGTTATGACGATCAAGAATATATATACTTTATGGGATCTCAGACGCATTTTTCGATGTGTTACAAACAGAATGACGAAATTAGTATACCCCCATCCTATGGTGGAGGGTATAAAAAGATATGAGGTCGCAATCGATATTTCGAGATTTCCCTACTGAATCAAATAAATCCTTTAATCCATGTCTAATTTAATCCACATTTTATAGAAAAAAATTAGACATGTCTAATTCCCCAGCTATTCTATAATTATTTATCATCAAATCAAATTCTATTTCCGATAGATAAATTTTTTTCCTCCATAATACTAGGAGATCATTAAACCATACAATACTGAATACTGATCACGCAATCGTTAGGGAAAACAAACTCAAATATTTCCTATGTACTTAAATTTAATATTTTTCCTATACATATCACTTAGAATAGTTCTCTTCTCTACTGTAAAGTTGATTAACTTCAAAGGTGAATGTTTGATATGCACGCACAGTTACTTTTACATAGGTGAAATGTTGATTGTGGGTGTTTGTTGGGAAATGACACTTCTTCCCATGCTTTTCTGTGTGTGTGTGTTTTTTTTCGTTTTGCTGATGTTGATAAATCTCGAAACCAGCTGCCATTGTACCATATAGCGATATGATCAGTTGACTTACTCATACGTTCGCTCTGTACTGTTTGGGTGAGGTGAAAACAGATTTTTTTTGCAATCGCACCCAGTTTTGATATTCTTTCATTATTGTTATTGCCCATTTTTTTGTTATTTTTGGAATTTTGTTGACTTTTTGTGACAATTGCAAAACAACCTTTTTCGTTGTTTAGGTTCAAGTTTATAGGTTTGTTGTTGTTTTTTCTTTTTGTGTTGGTTTGTTTTTTGTTCATCTTCATTATTTTTGAGCAGTTGGTTTTTAAGATAAATTCATTGCCAATAGCATGCGAGTCTATGGAATTCAAGGAAAATCAACCGATTGTTGTTATCAAAACATAATCATAACTAACGATTTTGAGAGAAATCAGTTCATGTTTATCAAATGGCTTTAAAATATACATTAATTTATTAAAAAAAAAAGAAAACTAAACGATTTGGAAATCAAAGTCTATAAAAAGTATAGTAGAAACCACAATGCATTCGTCTGGATCAAATATGGATCGCCATATTCATGGCATGGATATTAGAGTAGCCCATAGAAGCCATCATATCGAAATTAAATAAAAAACAAGTAAAAAGGAGTTAAGTTCGATCAGGCCGAACTTTGCATACCCACCACATCGGATATATATGTAAACCACCTTTCGTCAAAATCCGGTGAAATATGCATCGAACTATGTTCCGATTTGGACCAAATATTGATAAGTACAAGTCATTTTTCAGTTGTGTATAACAAAATATTGGTCTTTTTAGTAGCTATATCTAAATATAAACCGATCTGAACCATATACGGCACGGATGTCGAAAAGCCTAACATAATTCACTGTGTCAAATATCAGTGAAATCGGATTATAAATGCGCCTTTTATGGGCGCAAGACCTTAAATCGAGATATCGGTCTATATGGCAGTTATACCCAAATCTGAACCGATCTGGGCCAAATTAATGAAAGATATCAAAGGGCCTAACACAACTCACTATCCCAAATTTCAGCAAAATCGGATAATAAATGTTGCTTTTATGGACATAAGACCCTAAATCGGCAGATCGGTCTATATGGCAGCTATATCCAAATCTGAACCGATATAGGCCAAATTTAAGAAAGATGTCGAAGGGCCTAACATAACTCACCCTCCAAAATGTTGACAAAATTGTACAATAAATGCGCCTTTTATGGGCGCAAGACCTTAAATCGAGATATCGGTCTATATGGCAGCTATACCAAAATCTGGACCGATCTAGGCCAAATTAAAGAAGGATGTTGAAAGGCCTAACATAACTCGCTGTCCCAAATTTCGGCGACATCGGACAATAAATGCGCCTTTTATGGACGCAAGACCTTAAATAGAGATATAGGTCTATATGGCAGCTATACCCAAATCTGAACCGATCTGCTCCAAATTAATGAAAGACGTCAAAGGACCTAACACAACTCACTATCCCAAATTTCAGAAAAACCGGATAACAAATGTTGCTTTTATGGGCATAAGACCCTAAATCGGAGGATCGGTCTATATGGCAGCTATATCCAAATCTGGACCCATGTGAGCCAAATTGAAGAAAAATGTCGAAGGACCTAACACAAATCACTGTCCCAAATTTCAGCAAAATCGGATATTAAATGTGGCTTTTTTGGGCTTAAGACCCTAAATCGGCAGATCGGTCTATATGGCAGATATATGCAAATCTGGACCGATCTGAGCCAAATTGACGAAGGATGTCGAAGGACCTAACACAACTCACTATCCCAAATTTCAGCAAAATCGGATATTAAATGTGGCTTTTTTGGGCCTAAGACCCTAAATCGGCAGATCGGTCTATATGGCAGATATATGCAAATCTGGACCGATCTGAGCCAAATTGGCGAAGGATGTCGAAGGACCTAACACAACTCACTATCCCAAATTTCAGCAAAATCGGATAATAAATGTTGCTTAAATGAGCATAAGACCCTAAATCGGAGGATCGGTCTATATGGCAGCTATATCCAAATCTGGACCGATCTGCGCCAAATTGAAAAAACATGTCGAAGAGCCTAACACGTCTTACTGTCCCAGAATTTCAGCAAAATCGGATAATAAATGTTGCTTTTATGGGCATAAGACCCTAAATCGGAGGATCGGTCTATATGGCAGCTATATCCAAATCTGGACCGATTTGGGCCAAATTGAAAAAAGGTGTCGAAGAGCCTAACTCATCTTACTGTCCCAAATTTCAGCAAAATCGGATAATAAATGTGGCTTTTATGGGCCTAAGACCCTAAATCGGTGGAACGGTCTATATGGGGGCTATATCAAGATATAGTCCGATGTAGACCATCTTCAAACTTAACCTGCTTATGGACAAAAAAAGAATATGTGCAAAATTGCAGCTCAATATCTCTATTTTTTAAGACTGTAGCGTGTTTTTAACAGACAGACGAACGGACATGGCTAGATCGTCTTAGTCCAATCTGAACTATATTTAGGTCGGGTAAAAGGAGGCTAAAATTATCACACGGTTTCAAATTTTAGCAAAATCGGTTAAACAATAAAGCTTTTATGGCCTTCAGACCCTTTATCGGCAGATCGGTCTATATGGCAGCTATATCTAAATATAGTCCGATCTGAACCAGATTTATGTCAGATGTCGGGGGGGGGCTTAAAATACCCCATTGTTTTAAATTTCATCGAAATCGGGTAATAAATAAAGCATTTATGGGCTTCAGACCCTTTGTCGGCAAATCGGTCTATATGGCCGCTGTATCTAAATATGTTCCGATCTGAACTAGATTTATGTCAGATGTCGGGAGGCTTAAAATAACACACTGTTTTAAATTTCAGCGAAATCGGGTAATAAATAAAGCTTTTGTGGTTTTCAGACCCCCTATCGGGAGATCGGTCTATATGGTAGCTATATCTAAATGTAGTCCGATCTGAACCATATTTGGGTCAGTTGTCGGGAAGCCTTAAACTACTCACTGTTTCAAATTTCAGCAAAATCGAATGAAAAATAAAGTTTTCATGGGCATTAGACCCTTTATCGGAAAATCGGTCTATATAGCAGCTATATCCAAATATGGTCCGATTTGGCCCGTTTAAGAATTTAACCAACGTGCATTAAAAAGGCGGATCTGTGCCAAATTTCAATATCAATATCTCAATTTTTGAAGGCTCTAGAGTGATTACAACAGACGGACGAACAGACACACGGATCCCTCTAAATCGTCTTAGAATTTTACGACGATCCGAAATATATATACTTTGTAGGGTCGGAATTTGATATTTCGATGTGTTGCAAACGGAATGACTAAATGAATATATTTTCCTATCCTATGGCGGTGGGTAGAAAAAGGAAAAAAAAAACATGTTCTGCGGATCTGCGTCAGGAATATCGGCGCCTGGAATGTCGAATATATCTCAATTTTTGAAGGCTGTAGACTGAATACAACAGACGGACAGACACACGGACATCGTTAAATCGTCTTAGAATTTTACGATGATCCGAAATATATATGCTTTGTAGGGTCGGAAATTGATATTTCGATGTGTTGCAAACGGAATGACTAAATGAATATACCCCCTATCATACTGAGGTGGATATAAAAAGGGTCCTTGACCGTACTAAATTTTTACCCAGTCAATTATTTCTTTGCACTAGAGAGTTTCTTATATCGCCGACAACTCAAATATTCAAGACATTGCAAAAACCCATAAACTGCTAAAAAAAATTCCGCATAAATTTTGTGTATTTCTGCTTTGGAATACACCACAAACTGGATTCAAACTCTGTTACCCCATAAATTCGTTTAACACGATTTTATTAAAGATGTTAACTGCCTCTCCCAGTCGGTGAAATAAGAAAGTTGATCACAAAATAAAATCACAATTAATTAATTCTTTACATAGATACGTCCACCGTCGACTAACAAAAACTTTAACGAAAATCCCATAAACAAGTTTTGGTTTCACTTTTTACCCACTGAATATTTGCCCGCAATCAATTGTGGTGTTGGCTCTCTGCATTTAATAGATTTTTAAAATTCATAATGACATCAAAACGTTTTGACAACTACTTTAACTTTCCAGAGAAAAAAGAAAGACGACATGAAGCGATAGAGGAATATCGAAAGAAAAAACTGGATTATTGACCACAGTGACCTGTGGAGCTTTACTTTCATAAGAATTTCCAAATTCAAAATCGAAAAAAGTGACAGTAATGACCAAATACCTGATTTTAGATTTATGAAATTGTTTTCAAATTTTAATTATGGAAAAGGTAACACAAAATCCAACAATTGAATGAATTACAATAATTTATGACCACTGCAACCGGGTGAATTAACCGACAAACGAACGCTGCAATACAAGTTTTCTTGGAGCTGCCAAAGCGAAAAACGCCAAACTTGTACATTGAACCTTTGTGACAGTTGCTGGTTGTTGGTAGGCGCCCCCCTTAGCTTAGCTATTGTTGCCGTTGTTGGGCCCCACCTCCCCACAAGTCGGTGTTGTTTGGGAAAGAGGAGTCGTTGGGGTGAGTGGGTTCGTTTTTTATACCCTCCAACATAGGATGGGGGTATACTAAGTTCGTCATACTGTTTGTAACTACTCGAAATATTCGTCTGAGACCCCATAAAATATATATATTCTTGATCGTCGTGACATTTTATGTCGATCTAGCCATGTTCGTACGTCTGTCCATCCGTCCGTCTCTCTGTCCTTCCGTCCGTCTGTCCTTCCGTCCGTCTGTGTGTCGAAAGCACGCTAACTTTCGAAGGTGTAAAGCTAGCCGTTTAAAATTTTGCACAAATACTTTTTTTAGTGTAGCTCGGTTGGGGTTGTAAATGGACCATATCGGTCCATGTTTTGATATAGCTGCCATATAAACCGATCTTGGGTATTGACTTCTTGAGCCTCTAGTGTGTGCAATTCTTATCCGATTGCAATGAAATTTTGCACGACGTGTTTTGTTATGATATCCAACAACTGTGCCAAGTATGGTTCAAATCGGTCCATGGTTTGATATACCTGCTATATGAACCGATCTTGGGTCTTGACTTCTTGAGCCTCTAAAGGGCGCAATTCTTATCCGATTTGAATGAAATTTTGAACGAAGTATTTTGTTATGATATCCAACAATTGTGCCGAGTATGGTTCAAATCGGTCCATAACCTGATATACCTGCCATATAAACCGATCTTGGGTCTTGACTTCTTGAGCCTCTAGAGGGCGCAATTCTTATCCGATTTGAATGAAATTTTTCATGAAGTATTTTGTTATGATATCCAACAACTGTGCCAAGAATGGTTCAAATCGGTCCATGGTTTGATATAGCTGCCATATAAACCGATCATGGGTCTTGACTTCTTGACCCTCTAGAGGGCGCAATTCTCGTCCGATGTGGCTGATATTTCGCACATAGTGTTTTGGTATCACTTCCAACAACTGTGCTAAGTATCATTCAAATCAGTTCATAATCTGGTATAGCTGTCATATGAACCGATCTTGGGTCTGGACTTCTTGAGCCTCTAGAGGGCGCAATTCTTATCCGATTTGAATGAAATTTTGCACGAAGTATTTTGTTATGATATCCAACAATTGTGCTAAGTATGGTTTAAATCGGTACATGTTCTGATATAGCTGCCATGTAAACCGATCATGGGTTTTGACTTCTTGAGCCTTTAGAGGGCGCAATTCTTATCCGATTGGAATGAAATATTGCACGAAATATTTTGTTATGATATCCAACAACTGTGTCAAGTATGGTTCAAATTGGTCCATAACCTGATATAGCTGCCATATAAACCGATCATGGGTTTTGACTCCTTGAGCCTTTAGAGGGCGCAATTCTCGCCCAATGTGAATGAAATTTTGCACATAGTGTTTTGGTATCACGTCCAACAACTGTGTTTAGTATGGTTCAAATCGGTCCATAACTTGATATACCTGCCATATGAACCGATATTTAATCTTGACTTCTTGAGCCTCTAGAGGGCTCAATTCTTATCCGATTTGAATGAAATTTTGCACGAAGTATTTTGTTATGATATCCAATAACTGTGCTAAGAATGGTTCAAATCGGTCAATGGCTTGATATAGCTGCCATATGAACCGATCTTGGGTCTTGACTTCTTGAGCCTCTAGAGTGCGCAATTCTCATCCGATTTGGCTGAAATTTTTTACAACGGCTTCTCTCATGACCTTCAACGTACGTGTTTAATTTGGTCTAAATCGATCAATAGCTTGATACAGCTCCCATATAAACCGATCTCCCGATTTTGCTTCTTGAGCCCCTACAAGGCGCAATTCTTAACCGAATGAACTGAAATATTACACAATGAACTCTACAATGTTCAGCATTCATTTATGGTCCTAATCGGACTTTAACTTTATATAACTCCAGTAGCATAAAAGATCTTATTCAATATTCTCTGTTTGCCTAAAAAGAGATACCGTGCATAGAATTCGACAAATGCGATCCATGGTGGAGGGTATATAAGATTCGGCCCGGCCGAAGTTAGCAGGCTCTTACTTGTTATCCATTGAAGCTTGTCTGGCGAACAAGATCCAAGAGTTTTGATACTTTTTATTTGGTGTGAAACTGGTTTATATTTGAAATTTTAATTTTTCAATAGTCTTTTGCATTGATCGGTCTGTCCATTGTGGCTTTTGGTGCTCCACAGTCTCAAGAGTCTTGTGTCAGACAAACACTGTTTGTGACAAATGAATGGCTTCATATAAAAAAAATCAATAGGAAAATATAAATTGTTCAAACTCGTTTTCCCAAGAAATATGTTTGGCCATAGTTGTGGCATATGTAACAGAAATGAAAAGCTGCATTTCCACCTTGGCTTGCAACTATTTGTGTGTTATTATTTTTTTCTTAATTGTCATATATGTGAGTTTAATGGAAACTTGTTGCTGTATAGGAAGCATAAAAGTGAATTGTGGCTTGGAAAAAATCCGTCATTTATCGTAACTGGTCGTTAAGTAAAGGAAATACAATATTCGCGGGCCGAATCTTGGGTACCCACCACCATGGATTCCGCCAAAAATTTGGCTTTGGTTAACTCAGTTGGTATTTGAATTATTTTGCAACAATCAAATCGGCAACTGGTTAGGGCTTCTGTGGTCTGAAGAAGTTACATAGGGATTATCGGTGTTAAGAGGCCACCTTAGCGCAGAGGTTAGCATGTCCGCCTATGACGCTGATCGCCTGGGTTCGAATCTTGGCGAGACCATCAGAACAGCGGTGGTTTCCTGCCATGCTGGCAACATATGTGAGGTACTATGCCATGTAAAACTTCTCTCCAAAGAGGTGTGGCACGCCCTTCGGACTCGGCTATAAAAAGGAGGCCCCTTATCATTGAGCTTAAACTTGAATCGGACTGCACTCATTGATATATGAGAAGTTTGCCCCTGTTCCTTAGTGGAATGTTCATGGGCAAAATTTGCAATTTACTTATCAGTGTATAGACCGATTGGGATCATACTTGACACAGATGCTGGAAGTCATAGCAGAAGTCTTTGTGGCAAATTTTAGCCAAATCAGGCGAAAATAAAGGACTCTAAGAGCGCAAGAAATCAAATCTGGAGATCGTTTTATATGGGGGCTATATCATTATATGGCCGACATGGGATAACTATGAGCACCACACAGGCTGTAACTTTGAGCTGCGACTTGTGTGGTGTCTATCATAACCACGGGAAGCTTAGCTGAAAGCTACCTGGCGCGTTCACAGGTTGACGATAGCGGAAAGCTCCGATTCTTATGCGGAAAAGCTGCAAATGCGGCCGCGGGAAGTTAGCGATTTTCGAGAGGAGAGTCTCAGTGAGGAATCTGGGGGCACTGGCTCTTAATTAAATACTGAGTGCCAATGATACTCGAGATGACAAGGCGAGTTATTAACGCCTTCAAATAACCAATGGCCAACCTCAGCCAGCGTCTGTTCCCAGGTTAGAGGCATTTGAAGGCGAGCGTCGCATCTTGAAGCAGGCGGCTCGCAACAACAAGAGGTACAGGTGCGAACCCAAAAAAACTCACGCGGTTGGGGTGCTGGGTCAATAACCTGCCCCTGGTAAAACTATTGGGTTGCCCAAAAAGTAATTGCGGATTTTTTAAAAGAAAGTAAATGCATTTTTCATAAAACTTTGAATGAACTTTAATCAAATATACTTCTTTTACACTTTTTTTCTAAAGCAAGCTAAAAATAACAGCTGATAACTGACAGAAGAAAGAATGCAATTACAGAGTCACAAGCTGTGAAAAAATTTGTCAAAGCCGACTATATGAAAAATCCGCAATTACTTTTTGGGCAACCCAATATAAGAATCACTATGAGAAACAAAAGAATAGTAACAAGTAAGAGCGTGCTAAGTTCGGCTGGAGCGAATCTTATATACCCTCCACCATGGATCACATTTGTCGAGTCATATGCGCGGCATCTCTTTTTACGCAAACAAAGAATATTGAATAAGAACTGTTATGCTATTGGAGCTATATCAAGTTATAGTCCGATTCGGACCATAAATGAATTGAAATCTGAACATTGCAGAAGTCATTGTGTAATATTTCAGTTTATTCGGATACGAATTGCGCCTTGTAGGGGCTCAAGAAGCAAAATCGAGAAATCGGTTTATATGGGAGCTGTATCAAGCAATTGATCGATTCAGACCATATTAGGCAAGTATGTTGAAAGTCATGAGAAAAGACGTTGTACAAAATTTCAGCTAAATCGATTGAGAAATGAGCCCTATAGAGGCTCAATAAGTCGAGATCCCAGATCGGTTTATAAGGCAGCTATATCAGGTTATGTACCGATTTGCGCCATACTTAGCACAGTTATTGCAAGTCATAACAAAACACCTCATGCAAAATTTCAGCCAAATCGCATAAGAATTGCGCGCTCTATTGGCTCAAGAAGTCAAGACCCAAGATCGGTTTATATGACAGCTATACCAAATTATGAACCGATTTGAATGATACTTAGCACAGTTGTTGGAAGTGATACCAAAACACTAAGTGCAAAATTTCAGTCAAATCGGACAAGAATTGCGCCCTCTAGAGGCTCAAGAAGTCAAGACCCAAGATCGGTTTATATGGCAGCTATATCAAAACATGGACCGATTTGGCCCATTTACAATCCCAAACGACCTGCACTAATAAGAAGTATTTGTGCAAGCATTTCAAGCGGCTAGCTTTACTCCTTCGAAAGTTAGCGTTCTTTCGACAGACAGACGGACGGACATGGCTACATCGACTCAGGCTCAAGAAGCAAAATCGGGAGATAGGTTTATATGGGAGCTGTATCAAGTTATTGATCGACACATATGTTGAAGGTCGTGAGAGAAACCGTTGTACAAAATTTCAGCCAAATCGGATAAGAATTGCGCGCTCTATTGGCTCAAGAAGTCAAGATCCAATAATTGCGCCCTCTAGAGGCTCAAGACGTCAAGACCCAAGATCGGTTTATATGACAGCTATACCAGATTATGAACCGATTTGAACCATTCTTAGCGCAGTTGTTGGAAGTGATATCAAAACACCACGTGCAAATCGGAAGAGAATGCGACCTCGCTGCCTCGCCCATGATATTAAAATCGTTCTGGGATATTTTAATGTAAATATAGGGAAGGAAGATATCTTTGGTCCAACAGTCGGAAAGTTTAGCCTGCACGAGATAACGTCCGATAATGGGTTGAGGATAATGGATTTCGTCGCGGCAAAAAAACATGGTATTTAGTAGCACCAGATTTCAACATAAAAATATTCACCAAGCCACATGGCCGTCACCCGATCCAAACACGAGCAACCAAATTGATCGATCCGTGGAGCGAACATAGATTCGGATCATTACCGTGTTGCAGCAAAGGTTCGCATCCGTTGAAACAGGCGAGGAAAGTGCGATCTGACAATGCACGGAAGCTGGATAAACACAACAGATGGCAAGAGCATACTCCACTCAACTCGACACGTAGTGTTCTTTTATGACCAACAACGGCGCTAAGTACGGTACAAATCGGTCTATAACCTCATATAGCTCCCATATAAACCGATCTCCCGATTTGACTTCTTGAGTCCATACAAGCTGCAATTTGGCTGAAATTTTGCAGATAGTGTTTTGTTATGACTTCCAACAACTGTGTTAGGTATGGTCCAAATTGGTCTATAACCTCATATAGCTCCCATATAAACCGATCTCCCGATTTGACTTCTTGAGCCCCTGGAAGGCGCAATTTTTGTCCGATTTGGCTGAAATTTTGCACATAGTGTTGTGTTATGACTCCTGTGTAGCTTCCGATATAGCTCCCATATAAACCGATCGCCCGATTTGACTTCTTGAGTCCTTACAATCCGCAATTTTTGCCTGTTTTGACTGACATTTTGCATATAGTGTTTTGTTATGACCAGCATGAGCCAAGTACGACCAAAATCAGTCTATAACCTGATATAGCTACCATGTAAACCAGTCTCTCGATCATCCTTGTTCGATTCCTAGAAGCTTTAATTTTTGCTGGTTTGACAAAAGTTTGATATATAGAATAAAATTATGCCCTACAACTTAATTTATTTTGTATTAATTTCTAGCAGAATACATGGTGGTGGATTCCCAAGATTCGGCCTGGCCGAACTTACCACGCTTTTACTTGTTTATCAAAAAATTGAATAATTTATCCGAGCTATCAAGACGTAAGGCCCAGATGTCGATATTAAAATTACCTTTGCCCGAAATGGGTATTTTTGTAAAAAAAATTCGAACAGTTTTTTTATACCCTCTACCATAGGATGGGGGTATACGAATTTCGTCATTCCGTTTGTAACACCTCGAAATATTCGTCTAAGACCCCATATAGTATTCATATTCTTGGGCGTCGGGACATTTTAAGTCCATGTCCGTCGGTCTGTCGAAAGCACGCTTATTTTCAAATAAGTAAAGATAGGCGCTTGAAATTTTTAACAAATACTTCTTATTAGTGTAGGCCAGTTGGGATTGTAAATGGGCCATATCGGTTCATGTTTTGATATAGCTGCCATATAAACCGATCATGGGTCTTGACTTCTTGAGCTTCTAGAGGTCGCAATTCTCACCCGATTTGGCTGAGATTTTACAGATATCGTTTGAATATGACATTCAACAACTGTGCCAAGTATGGTATCAGCCCATAATCTGATATAGCTGCCATATAAACCGATCTTGGGTTTTGACTTCTTGAGCTTCTAAAGGGCGCAATTCTTATCCGATCCGCCTATTTAAGGAGTTGGGCCCATAAAAGGCGCATTTTTTGTCCGATTTCGCCTAAATTTGGGAAAGTGAATTGAGTTAAGCCCCTCGATATCTTTCTGCAATTAGGCTTAGATCGGTCCAGGTTTGGATATAGCTGCCATATAGACCGATCTCTCGATTTAAGGTCTTGAGCCCATAAAAGGTGCATTTATTGTCCGATTTCGCCAAAACTTTGGGACAGTAAATTGAGTTAAGCCCCTCGATATATTTCTGCAATTTGACCCAGATCGGTCCAGATTTGAATATAGCTGCCATATAGACCGATGTCGCGATTTAGGGTCTTGGGCCCATAAAAGGTGCATTTATTGTCCGATGTCACCGAAATTTAAGACAGTGAGTTGTGTTAGGCTCTTCGGCATTTTTCTGCAATTGGGCCTAGATCGGTCCAGATTTGGATATATCTACCGTATAGACCATCTCTCTCGATTTAAGGTTTTGAGCCCATAAAAGACGCATTTACTGCCCGATGTCGCCGAAATTTGGGACAGTAAATTGAGTTAAGCCTCTCGATATGCTTTTGCAATATGGCACAGATTGGTCCAGATTTGGATATATCTGCCGTATAGACCGATCTCTCGATTTAAGGTCTTGGGTTCATAAAAGGCGCATTTATTGACCAATTTCGCCAAAATTTGGGACAGTAAATTGAGTTAAGCCCCTCGATATCTTTCTGCAATTAAGCTTAGATCGGTCCATGTGTGGATATAGCTGCCATATAGAGACCGATCTCTCGATTTAAGGTCTTGGGTCCATAAAAGGCGCATTTATTGTCCGATGTCACCGAAATTTAAGACAGTGAGTTGTGTTTGGCTCTTCGGCATTTTTTTTGAGCCCATAAAAGACGCATTTATTGTCCGATGTCGCCGAAATTTGGAACACTAAACTGAGTTAAGCCCCTCGATATGCTTTTGCAATATGGCTCGTAAAGACCGTTCTTTCGATTTAAAGTCTTGGCCCCATAAAAAGCGAAATTATAATCAGATTTCGATGAAATTTGACACAGTGATTTATGCGAGGCTTTTCTACATCCGTTTCATATATGGTTCAGATAGGTCCATATTTGGATATAGCTACCAAAAAGGTCAATATTATGTTTTATGCATTTTTCACCGGACTATGACGAAAGGAGGTTTACATATGCCCGAGGTGGTATAAAAGGTGGTCAAAGAGATATCTCTAGCCATTTTCAAACGGCATATATTTTTACTTGTTTTTTTTTTCTATTCCATCCCACAGTGCGACGCCTCGGAAAACAGCTTTCACTTTCTTTGTCAATGCCCTGCTTTTTGTCAAAGTAGAAACAGTTTACTGGGTTACTTTTTCTTTCAGGCACTAAAAGCACTGAGAGGTGTAAGTCCGTGCAGGATCAAGGCGTTTACCTTTTCATCCGGGTGGCACCAGAAAGCACGTTAATGGACGGTTAGCGTTGTGAAGAGGAGAAGAGGGAATCACAATGGCTTAGTCTGGTCAATGTGGATGTCTAGATGACTAAGTCTTAGCAACATCCTCCGCCAACCTAACGTATTCGAGCTCAATCTTAAAGACGTCCCAGTTATGTGATGTTCTTGGGACTCTATCTCTTTTGAAGAGTTTTCTGCCCCTTGGTTGGCTCTAAGAATCTACGTAAATAAATCATAACAAATTCATTGATATTGTCTTTCCCAAGAAACAACTCTATGGGAATCCCATTTAAATTTCCAAAATCTTGTTTTTTAGTTTACCATTCTCAGAAAACGATCATTAATTGTTTTAGGAGCAAACATAAACAGTAAATAATACAAAGAAATTGTCAACATTGCCACTAAACTGGAGATTAGATTAGCGATTGCCAGAAGTCAATGAGCCATAGTAGTCCAGGTAAGCTAAGCATAAACTCCTCTCATTTATAGGCCATTTGCCACTTAGTTTGGATCTTCAAAATACCATGCCTTTGTTATTTTATTGCTGTTTGCTTAGAAAAAAGTGTTAATTTGTTGACATATTTTGCTTTCAAAAAGACATAATTTCAAGTGTCAACATAGAAGAAAAAGTTTTCAAATCCCCCCCAACAATGTGAAGCATTCACACCTGACTTCTGACGGGTATGGGAAGCCATTGGTTTCAAAAGAGCGGCTTTCGCATCTATTCATCTCGCGACTTATCAGCCATTAAAAAGTCGACAAAGCAAAAAAAAACAGACTATACAATATTTAATTTGTGAAATATAAAAGAAAAGCCCTTAATCACCAGTTCCATTCACACATAGAAATTTGTATTGGATTTTTGTTTTTTTTTTTTTGTTTTTTTTTTTTTGACAAGCCACAAACATATGGGGTTAAATGTTAATGGGGAATTTTGTTACACAAAGGCATAGTAAAAAACAAAAAACTAAACAAAAAAAGTGATTTTTCACATAGTTGCCGATTTTGTAGCGCTTATAATTGTTATAACTATTTGCCTAATTGTTGCTGTTCTTTTCTTTTTTTCTTCTTGTCAAAAACTAAAGCAACAATAGAAAAAAAAATCGTTTAATTAGTCACAGTCCCTAGTCAACAGAAAATGGTAATGGGTGATGGGGTTGCGGGATTCATAAACTCGTGGCCAATAAAATCTTAATTAAAATCACTAAAATAATGATTTAAATATTTTTTCGCCAAAAAAAAAACCAAATACTTAGAAGCACATACATACATCATCAACCATTTTAAGCGTTCATACAAATTTTGAAGAAAAAAAAAATCTAAAATATGGAACAGATGTTCATGGTAGAGGCAGGGTGCTGGTTTCATTATTCTTAATCAAAAATCACTGACTTAGCTTGAACATGGTATGCCCCGGCCGGTTAACTGGCCTGCTCTGGTTTCTTGTTGTCATCCCATTTGTTTCTTTCCAGTTTTAATTTCGTGGGTGGATCTTTAATTTAGCTTCCAGTTTTGTAGTTGAAAACAATTAAACAGTGGTTTTATTAATTGTTCCACACACACTGAGAGAAATCTGATTGCAACAGGCTGGACAATGAATCTAAGATGGAAATATTTATTATAACCACCATTCATTTTGATTTTTATTAAATCCAAAAACAAACAAACATATGTTCAAAGTCATAAAACAAGTTGCCTTGGAAAATTTCATCCAAATCGGTTAAGAATTGCTCCCTATAAAGGTTCAAGAACTCATATTGGAATATCAGTTCATATGGAATTTATATCAGATTATAGACCGATGTGAGCCCCTATTCTTTAGAAGAATGTTCATGGAAAATTTAATATAGACCAATGTGAATCATACTTTGCACAGATATTGAAGGTTATATGAAGAGTCATCATGCAAAATATCAGCCAAATCCAATAAAAATTGCGCGGATAGACGGGAGATCGGTAAACCTGCATCGATTTTGCCCACTAACAATCCCCAGCGACCTACATCAGTGAGAAGAGTGACCGGTCATAATGCCCAACGGACTTAACGCCCATATTTGTTTGGCGTTATGTATGCTTTGAAAAACCGTCATAACTACCAAATTTTTTCTTGGGCGTACTGCCATACCTGTAGGCGGACATAACACTCAATAACTAAGATGACACAAAGTTAAGGCATCTAGAAGTCAATTTCGGGGAACGGTTTATATGGGGGCTATATATGTCTATAAGCCGATTTAAATCATTCTTGGCATGGATGTTGAAAGTCATAAAACAAGTCTTTGTTCCAAATTTCAGCCAAATCGGATGACAATTGAGGCTTCTAGGGGCTCAAGAAATCAAAACCGGGAATCGGTTTATATGTGGGCCATATCTTATATATAAAAATTAATTTGTGTTTGTTTGTTTATTTGTATGTTTGTGTATTCCTTATAGACTCAGAAACGGCTAAATCGTTTTTCTTGAAATTTTCACAGACGGTGCATAATGACCCCGTGGTGAAAATAGGGTACTAAATTTTTTGATATCTGAAGGGGAGGCGGACCCTTCCCCTTACCCTAATTTTCAGAAATGCCAGATCTCGGAGATGGGTGGTGCGATTTAAGCGAAATTTTGTGTGCTCTCATATAGTACCCTAAAAATAAAAATTTGGTATCCAAATTTCGGATGGGGTACCTAGGGGGGCTGCCCCACCCTAAAACCTACCAAACATATATTTAGACCAATCACGACAATATGGGACTCAAATAAAAGGTATTTAGGATAAGAAAACGTATCTGATATCCAATTGTCCGTCCAAGTTTTAGAGGGCCCACCCCAAGACCCAAAACACCCCTAAATCGGACATATTTACCGACCATAGCAATATGGGACTCAAATGAAAGGTATTTGCGAGTAGAATACGAATCTGATATCCAAATATGGGACCAAGTGTTTGGGGGTTCACCCCTTCCCCAAAACACCCCCCAAACTGAACTTATTACCTGACCATGGGAATATGGGGCTTAAATAAAAGGTATTTGAATGTAGAATACGAATCTGATATCCAAATATGGGTCCAAGTGTTTGGGGGGCCGCCTCTCACCAAAAACTAGCAGTTTAACAATATAAGTGCCTTTATCTGAATCCCATATGATCTTTATGGGTCAACGAATTAAAGTTTGGATGTAACGTGTACTCCATTCTTAAAATACTTTATTTCAGCCCGATATTCTCTTGATATTTGATTTAGGGGTGTTTTCGGGGGTGAGGTAGTCCCCCAGGCACTTGGCCCTGAAAAAATATCAACATCGTGCTCTTCTTTCAAATACCATTTATTTAAACCCCATATTGCCATTGGTTTAGGGGAGTTTATGCGATGAGGCGTCCCCCAAACACATGGCCCCAAAATAAGTTATCAAATTCGTTTTCTAATCTCAAATATTGGGTTGCCCAAAAAGTAATTGCGGATTTTTTAAAAGAAAGTAAATGCATTTGTAATAAAACTTAGAATGAACTTTAATCAAATATACTTTTTTTACACTTTTTTTTCTAAAGCAAGCTAAAAGTAACAGCTGACAACTGACAGAAGAAAGAATGCAATTACAGAGTCACAAGCTGTGAAAAAATTTGTCCACGACGACTATATGAAAAATCCGCAATTACTTTTTGGGCAACCCAATACCTTTCATTTGAGCCACATATTGGCATGGTCGAAAAATTTTTTTCCCTTTGGGACGTGTTTTGGGTATGGGGTGATGCCCCAAATACATGGTCCTACATTTGGATATCAAATTCGTATTCTACTCCCAAATACCTTTATTTGCGTCCCATATTGCAATGGTCACTAACAAATTTGCTGTTAGTGGGGTATTTTGGGAAAGGGGTAGACCCCCAGAAAATTGGTCCCGAAAGTGGAGGGTATGAATTGCTCTACCCCCCAATACCTTTCCTTTAAGCTCCACATTGACATGGTCGGTAAATATGCCCAATTTAGAGGAGTTTTAGGGATTGGGGTGGTCCCCCAAACACTAAGCCCGGAAAATATATCAGCACCGTGCTATATTCTCTTATAACTATATATCATTTATTTGAACCCCATATTGCCATTGGCCTCAAAATTGGATATCAAATTCATTTTCTGATCTCATTTAAACTCCTTATTGCAAAAGTCAGCAAATATGTCCGGTTTGCGGTAATGGCCCTAAAAACTATAAATATTCAGTTCCACTCTCTTTAAGACCCAGATTATCTTGGTGAGCAAATACGTCCAATCGGGGGTTGTTATGGTGGTGGGATGTTCGCTAGACAGTTGGTCCCTAATGATGATATCAGATACGTGGTCTACTCCCAAATACCTTTAAATTGAGCCCCATATTTCCATCGTCGGCAAGCAAGGCCGGCTTGGGGGGTATTATGGGGGATGGGCGGTCACTCAGTGAGTTGGCCTTGAAAATATATATCGGATTCGTGTTCTACTTCAAAAACCCTATTATTTGAAACTCATATTGCAATAGTCAGCAAATACTTTCTTTTTGGGTGGTGTTGTAGGGGTGGGGTGGCCCCATTGACCCCAAAATTTAATATCAGATTCGTGCATTACTCCCAACAACCTTTCATTTGAGCCCCATATTGCTATGGTCGTAAATTTGTCCCCTTGGGGGGATGTTTTTAGGGAGAGGCATCCCCCAAACACTTGGTCTCACATTTCGATATCAGATTCGAATTTTACAATTAAACCCTTTTATTTAAGCCCCATATTCCCATGGTCAGTAAATAAGTCCTGTTTGGGGGGTGTTTTGAAGAAGGGGTGGACCCCCAGAAAAGAGACCCACATTTGGATATTAGATTCGCATTCTACTCGCAAATACCTTTTCATTTGAGTCCCATATTGCCATAGTCGGTAAATATGTCAGATTTAGGGGTTTTTTGGGGATTGGGGTGGTCCCCCAAACACTTGGTCCGACAATGGACTATCAGATACGTTTTCTTATCCTAAATACCTTTCCTTTGAGTGCCATATTGTCGTGATTGGTCTAAATATATGTTTGGTAGGGTTTAGGGTGGGGCGGTCCCCCTAGAGGGATTTTTATTTTTAGGGGCACATATAGTATGGGCACACAAAATTTCGCTTAAATCGCACAACCCATCTCCGAGATCTGGCGTTTCTGAGGGGGAGGGTCCGCCCCCTTCAGATATCAAACAAGTAAAAAGGCGTTAAGTTCGGCCGGGCCGAACTTTCGATACCCACCACCTCGGATATATATGTAAACCACCTTTCGTCAAAATAGTGCAAAACTCATACCTATATATATATATATATATATATATATATATATAGCTATATCAATATATGTTCCGATTTGGACCAATTACTAATAAGTAAAAGTCATTGTTCAATTGTATATAACAAAATATTGGTCTTTTTAGTAGGTATATCTAAAAATAAACCGATTTGAACTATATACGACACGGATGTCGAAAAGCATAAATTAAGTCAGTGTGTCAAATTTCAGTGCAATCGGATTAAAAAAGCGCCTTTTATGGGGCCAAGACTTTAAAACGAGAGATCGGTCTATATGGCAGCTATATGCAAATCCTGATCGATCTAGACCAAATTGCAGAAATATGTGGAGGGACTTAACTTAACTCTTTGTCCCAAATTTCGGCAACATCGGACAATAAATGATCGGACTATATGGCAGCTATATCCAAATCTGGACCGATCTCAGCCAAATTGACGGAGGATGTTGAAGGGGATAACACAACTCACTGTCCCAAATTTCCGCAAAATTGGATAATAATAGTGGCTTTTATGGGCCTAAGACCCTAAATTGGAGGATCGGTCTATATGGCAGCTATACTCAAATCTAAAGCGATCTGAACCGTATTGACAAAGATTGTCGAGGGGCTTAAGACAACATACTGTCCCAAATTTCAGCAAAATCGGATAATAAATGTGGCCTTTATGGGCCTAAGACCCTTAATTGGAGGATCGGTCTAAATGGCAGCTATACTCAAATCTGAACCGATCTAAGCCATATTGACGGAGAATGTCGAGGGGCTTAAGACAACGTATTGTCCCAAATTGCAGCAAAATCGGATTAAAAATGTAGCTTTTATGGGCCTATGACACTAAATCAGAGGATCGGTCTATATGGGAGGTATATCCAAATCTGAACCGATCTGAGCCAAATTGACGAAGGACGTCGAAGGGCCTAAGACAACTCACTGTCCCAAATTTCAGCAAAATCGGATAATAAATGTGGCTTTTATGGGCCTAAGACCCTAAATCGAAGAATCGGTCTATGTGGCAGCTATATCTAAATCTGAACCGATCGGAGCCAAATTGACGGAGGATGTCGAAGGGCCTAACACAACTCACTGTCCCAAATTTCAGCAAAATCGGATAATAAATGTGGCTTTTATTGGCTTAAGGCCCTAAATCGGCGGATCGGTCTATATGGGGGCTATACCAAGATATAGTCCGATATAGCCCATCTACGAACATAACCTGCTTATGGACAAAAAAGGAATCTGTGCAAAATTTCAGCTCAATATCTCTATTTTTGAAGACTGTAGCGTGATTTCAACAGACAGACGGACGGACATGTCTATATCGTCTTAGATTTTTACGCTGATCAAGAATATATATACTTTATAGGGTCGGAAATGGATATTTCGATGTGTTGCAAACGGAATGACAAAATGAATATACCCCCATCCGTCGGTGGTGGGTATAAAAATTTAGTACCCTATTTTCACCACGGGATCATTATGCGCCATTCGTGAAAATTTGAAGGAAATCGGATCAGCCGTTTCTGAGTCTATAAGGAACATACAAACAAACCTACAAGCACAAATTGATTTGTATATATAGAAAGAAGATATCTTAATCTGAACCTATATGATCCATTTGCAATCGCCAACGACCTACATCAATAAGAAGTACCTGTGCAAACTTTCAAGCGACTAGCTTTAGGCGTTCGACCGTTATCGTGATTTCGATAGACGGACGGGCGGAGGGACGGACCGAGGTACGGACGACATGGCTATATCGACTCAGAATGTCGAGACTTTCTAGAAAATATATAAATTTTATGGCGTCAGATCCAGCATGTCCTCCTATGACGCTGAACGCCTGGGTTCGAATCCTGGCGAGACCATCAGAGAAAAATTTCAGCGGTGGCTTTCCCCTCCTAATGCTGGCAACATTTGTGGGGTCCTATGCCATGTAAAACTTCTCTCCAAAGAGGTGTCGCACTGCAGCACGCCGTTCGGACTCGGCTATAAAAAGGGGGACCCCTATCATTGAGCTTAAATTTGAATCGGACTGCACTTATTGATAGGTGAGAAGTTTGCCCCTGTTCCTTAGTGGCTGGTTCATGAGCAAAATTAGCAAATTTTGCAGTCTACAAAGTATATAAAAATTCATTTGTGGTTCATGTAACTTGGTTTGGTCATACATTTGGTACCTTTTTTATTTTCTTTGTTCAAATAATTAATGCCAAACTATTACGTCTATGAAATTGGTAAGAAAAAGAAAAAAGTGTAAATTGGTGAACGTTGTTTCGTGAGGAATCCAAATTTAAAAGATTTTTTTAACCATGTTTTGTATAACATTTCTATTTTTGCATGTATAAAATTTTGGTGGTGGTGGCTACAATCAAATTTATTATAAAAGATATTTAATTAGTATTTTCTGTATCACACAAATTTATCATCAAATAGTACAAAAAAAAATAAACTTAAATCACTCTTACATTTCAAATTGAATACAAAATTATCTCGTGTTGATGAATGTTGAGGAAAAATTGCTATAATTACCGGCTTTAAAATGTCGAGTCATACATACAGAATACACATTTCTAGAATTATATAACTTTTTTAATAAATAAATAACACTCTCAACAGCCTGCAAAAAAAAATCAGTAAAGTTTACAATAAAAAGAAAAATAAACCCATTAACAAGTAAATATTAAACCAATTGTGCGTGAAGATTGTAAAAAAAATCAAGTTCAGATTTACAAAAAAAAAAAAAAACAAAAAAAAAACAATGACCTCGAAAAGTTAGGGTCGTCCACAAAAAGAGAAATTCAGCAGAAACAAAGTAAATGTTAAGAGAAACAACTGGTTTTTAGAAATAAAATTCGTTTGTTTTTAATAAATATTTAGCGGCTACAATTTAAATATCAACCAATATGTTAAGCCTTTTTGTGCTCTCCGCTTTTTTTTTTTTTGTCAGCCAACACCCAGGGGATGTCCCCTATGAATGCAGTGCATTGCGTTGGCGAGAGGAAATTAGAAATTGGAGGGGGGAGACAAGGATGTAGTGCTTATTGACATTTGTCTTAAATCTTTGGATGTCAAAGTGGATGGGAAAAACATTAGCCGGAAGTCGATTCCACATACGAATGGTTCGGGTGTGATTTCCTGGAAGGTCTAGTATCCCTGACATACATCCTTACATCAGGAATAAGAAGACTAATATCAGAAGAAAACACACCATGAAAGTACCGATAGAACAACACCAAACAACCCACATTGCGACGATGACGAAGTGAGGCAATAGAGTTGGATACCACACTGTCCCCAATCAACGCCATCGCTTTCCTTTGTACACGGTCCATTAGCTCCAGGAATGATTTTTAAGCTCCAGCCCATACATGTGAGTTGTACTCCATTTTCAACCATATGAAAGTGGTGTAGTTGTTAAGAACGTCTGATCTTCTTAACAATTCTTACACCGTTTATGGAAGCCTAAACACTTGAATGCTTCTTTCGACACTTCAAATAAAGGGTGATTTTTTTGAGGTTAAGATTTTCATGCATTAGTATTTGACAGATCACGTGGGATTTCAGACATGGTGTCAAAGAGAAAGATGCTCAGTATGCTTTGACATTTCATCATGAATAGACTTACTAACGAGCAACGCTTGCAAATCATTGAATTTTATTACCAAAATCAGTGTTCGGTTCGAAATGTGTTCATTCACCGTAACGTTGCGTCCAACAGCATCTTTGAAAAAATACGGTCCAATGATTCCACCAGCGTACAAACCACACCAAACAGTGCATTTTTCGGGATGCATGGGCAGTTCTTGAACGGCTTCTGGTTGCTCTTCACTCCAAATGCGGCAATTTTGCTTATTTACGTAGCCATTCAACCAGAAATGAGCCTCATCGCTGAACGGTGAATGAACACATTTCGAACCGAACACTGATTTTGGTAATAAAATTCAATGATTTGCAAGCGTTGCTCGTTAGTAAGTCTATTCATGATGAAATGTCAAAGCATACTGAGCATCTTTCTCTTTGACACCATGTCTGAAATTCCACGTGATCTGTCAAATACTAATGCATGAAAATCCTAACCTCAAAAAAATCACCCTTTACAAGTTTAGCTCAACGGACATCACTTTGCGTTTTCATGCCCAGAAGAACATCAAGAGCTTCTGCTTGCTCAACATCGACACCGTTGATAGACAAAGATGATCGTAATGGGTCAACGAATCGTGTGTGACAACAAGCAACACTGAGTCTTCCGTGCATTAAAATCTACTCGATTCATTCGACCCCACTCAGAAATGGCCAGCAAATCCTGACAGAGTGGTATCGTCCATAACCCGCCTCTTGTCCTCAATCTCTCGAAGACTCGGCCTATGGTCGAATGAGTACGAATGACAGAGATTACTGTCATCCGCAAATGAGTAGATCGGATTCGATGTCTGACCCTAGAACAGATCGTTGATGAAAATTAGAAAAAGAGAAGGAGAAAGAACAGAGCCCTGGGGTAAACCTGCGTTCAATTTGTGCTCATTGAATGAGAACCCTTGTATAGTGATCTCGTATAGTGCGATCTCTGAGAAAGCTCGAAATAAATCGAACGAAGCCATTACCGACACCAAATGCGCCAAGCATTGGTAGCAGTGCACCGTGCCAGACCCTATCAAATGCAAATTTTGCCCATGAACATTCCATAAAGGAACAGGGGCAAACTTCTCACATATCAAAGAGTGCAGTCCGATTCAAGTTTAAGCTCAAATGCCTTGGAGATAGCCAGAGCCACAACCTTACTCTCACCAAACTGATGGATTGAGCGACTCCAATGTTCCGACAGAAGTGCCATGAGGTCGCCCATAGAGCGATTTCTGCAGAACCCATACTGTTGGTCGCTAAGAAGGCAATTAGACTCTAAATACCTCACAAGATGGTGATTAACCATGCTCTCCATGACCTTGGAGAAGCGCAGCATATCGTAATTGGCCGATAATTCACAGGGTTGTTTGCCTCACCCTTTTTGGGTATTGGCTGAACGTTCGCAACCTTCCAACGCGCCGGGAAGACTCCTGCACGGTAGGCAAGGTTGAAAAGGTTGCGTAATGAACGAGCCAGCGTCGAAGAACACTTGCGTAAGACAAGTGTTGATATGTCATCCGGGCCCAGGGATTTATTTACGTCTAGATTTTCAAGAACCCTTTTAACTCCACGAGTTTGAAAAAATATTTGGAGTACGACGCCAAGTACATTTTCGATTGAGGAGAGTGGTTGATTGCTATCCGGCAGGGAAGAGTTCCCTGCAAATATATGAGCCAACAGGTTAGTCTTATCAACCGGGTCAGTGAACGTTTGATCGTCCTGAACTAGAGTTGGAATAGATGAAGAACTACCCTTTACTCTTTTCACAAACGACCATTAGCTTTTATTTCCTCGTGTAGAGGTAAGAACCTTAGTACGCAGACGCTCATTGACATTCAGTATTGACATTTTTATCCAAGCGCCAGTTTCTGAATGCCACCTCTTTCGATCTGACAGCATCTCTGCATGTCTGGTTAAACCAACTTTTGTCGTCTGATTTAGCCGTTATAGTCTTAACTGGAATAAATGTCCTCATTCCATTTAAAATTATCTTCTCAATCATTTCAGCAGTAGCATTTATATCGTCATCTAGTAACTTAGTTTCCAATTAAAATGCTGAAATAAATGAATGAATGAATGAGCTCTACTCCTGTCGCAACCCCATAGAAAGGAGTTGGGGCCCAAAGCCAGGGACCGTGGTCGTTCGGCCAATTCTCACCTATGGTCGCCTGATGTGGCTCTCTGAACAATTGTGCCCTCCACAGGATAATCGAAAAGGTACAATGTACCGCGGCAGTGCTAATCTCTGAGGCAAGGGGAAGTGCCCCAAGAGAGGCGCTGAATGCCATTCTTGATCTTATGCCCTTGCACCTTTAGGTTGGGTATGTGGCAACACTAATTTAGCTCAATCTTCTGTTCTGCGTGGTGGTGTTGCTGCGTGGCGCAAAAGGGATCTCTGGGTTGGGGGCACCCTATCCTTCCCGGGACCCTCTGTATACAAGGATGGGAATAAATTGGATGGGGACACTGGAGCAGCAGTCTTCATTGAGTTCCTTGGAATCAGGGAATCTTATAGACTTCTGGTAGGGTACAGTGTCTTTCAGGCGAAAGTCTTCGCGATCCTGAAGACGTTGGAGACGATGTCAATGCGGAAGCGGGGGTCCGATATGATATAGCTCCCATGTAAACCGATCTCGGATCTTGACCTCTGAGCCGCTAGAGGGCGCAATTATTATCCGATTTGGGTCGAATTTTGCGTAAAGTATTTTATGATGACTTTCAACAACTGTGTCAAGCAAGGTCTACATCAGTTTATAACCTGATACAGCTCCAAAATAAGTGGATCTCGACTTCTTAAGCCGCTAGAGGGCGCAATTATCACCCAATATGTCTGACATTTTGCATGTAGTGTTTTGTTATGACTTTCAACAACTGTGTCAAGTATGGTCTAAATCAGTTTATAACCTGATATAGCTCCCATTTAAACCGATGTCGGATCTTGATATCTTAAGCCGCAAAAGAGCGCAATTATTAACCGATTTGGATGAAATTTTGCATGAAGTGTTTTGTTTTAACTTCCTACGTCTGTTCCATGTATAGTCTAAATCGGTTCATAACCTGATATAGCTCCCATATAAACCGATCTCTCGATTTAACTTCTTGAGCCGCTAGAAGCCTCAATTTTCATCCGATTTGGAAATGAGCATACTGTGTTCTGTTATAACTTCCAACAACTATGCCAAGTGCTGTCCAAATCGTTCCCATATAAACTGATCTCCCGGTTTGACTTCTTGAGCCCCCGCAAGCCGCAATTTTTGTTCAATTTGGCTGAAATTTTGCATGTATTCTGTTATAACTTCCAACAACTGTGCTTAGTACGGTCCAAATCGGTCAAGAACATGATATAGCACCCGATATAAACCGATCTCCCGAAATTTTCCATATGATGTTCTGTTATGACTCTCAACAACTGCGCCAAGTAGGGTATGATTCGGTCTATAACCACATATAGCTCCCATATTTTAACTGAATCCATGGTGGTGGGTTACCTAGACTCGGCCCGGCCGAACTTATCAGGCTTTTACTTGTTTTTTTTTCGCCATGATATTTTTGATCGCCATGATATTTTAAGTCGATCTAGCCATGTCCGTCGGCCCATCTGTCTATGGAATGCACGCTAACTTTGAAAGGAGTAAAGCTAGGCACACATATTTCATACCAGTGTAGGTCAGTTGGGATTGTAAATGGGCCACATCGGTTCATGTTTTGATATAGCTGCCATACAAACCGGATCTTGACTTTTGAGCCGCTA
The DNA here is from genome assembly GCF_963082655.1 of Stomoxys calcitrans. NCBI lineage: Eukaryota > Metazoa > Arthropoda > Insecta > Diptera > Muscidae > Stomoxys > Stomoxys calcitrans. Next base: position 183,478,635 of record NC_081553.1, read on the forward strand.
GAGGGCGCATTTTTTATGCGATTTGGCTGAAATTTTGTATGAAGTCTTTTGTTTTGACCTTTAACAACTACACCACGTATGGTTCAAATCGGTTCATAAATTGATGTAGCTGCCATATATAAAATGATCTCCCGATTATATTTTCTTGAGCCTATAGAGGGCGCTTTCATATAAAACGATTTCCCGACATCACTTTTCGAGCTCTTATAGGGTGCAATTCTTAACTGGCGACGTTTGTAAGGTACTCTACCATTTGGTATGGCAGCCATGTAAAAACTTCTCCCCAAAGAGGTGTCACACTGCGGCACGCCGTTCGGACTGGGCTATAAAAAGGAGGTCCCTTATCATTCAGCTTAGACTTGAACCGGACAGCACTAATTGATATGTGAGAAGTTTTCCCTTGGCAAATTTGCAATTTTGCTACCCAATTTGCTTAAAAATGTTTACATATTGAATTCTGTTATGGTCCAAATCAGTATACATTGAACCTGATATATATCTATATAGCTCTCCTATACTTGTATTGCAAATTAAATTTCTAAGCTTTTTCTATATTTTCAGCATTTATTTTCGTAATTTCACAGTTCATAGCAAACACGCGAAACAAAATATACTTGTAAATATTTTCTAATAAAAACAAAACACATACATTTAAAATTTAATCTAAATAACATCAAAATTGTTTCGCTACAAAAAAATAAACCGAAATAATTCGCATTCAAAAAACTTACTTGATAACGGTCTGCATTTTGCAACTTCAAAAAAAGTCTCCAAAATTTAGTTGTTGATTCCTTCGCTAGTAGTTGAGCACTTTGAAATTGAGGTTTAACCACAAATTTTATTATTCTTGAGATTTCTTGAGAAAAAAATATAACACAATTTTAAAAATTAAAATTTTAAATAATTTAAAAAAATAAAAAAATATTGTATATTACAAAATAATGTTGTTTTTACAACCAAAAAAAATTTTTTTTCTCTTTTTTAATCTGTTATTTTAAAAAATTTAAGATTGTATTGGTTTTTGTTTAATTCTTTTATGTTTTCCAAAATCCACAATTTTTTTCTTTTTATAAATTCCATAACTTGCATTCAACGTAGTTGTTCTTGTTCACTGATTTTCATTTAAATAAATCAACAAAATTTGACCACCATTAGTTTAAGGTTAAAACAACCGCACGCACCACTATCTTTGTTAAATTATTTTATTTTTTATGCGATTTACCGTTGTATTTCAATTTATTTAAACATGCGTTGCGTTTTCATTCGTGCACTACTGGCGATTGACGATCAACAACTGAAGTTTAAATGTTAACGAAACATTGTTTTTATATGCGAATCGTTTCGTTTCCCATCAAAACACAGCCAACTAGCAAAAGCAGCACCAAAACTGCACAGTCACAGCGACGCAACTCTTCTTACCTTACCACACCAAAGGCTCACCACACACACACACACAGCAGCTAGCAGCAGTCAAGTCGTCAATGCGTTGACGAAGACCTCCCTAACACTCAACCACAACAAGCAATCATATAGCATCATCATGGTTTTAGAGAAGTACCCAGTCATATCCCCTGAATAGTAATTTCTGTTGAGTTACAACAAATACAAGAAAGATAACAACTTAGCCGGTAAAACGCTTACTCTCACACTCTCCCTGCATTGGCAAGAATGTGTTGAGAGTAGCAGCAGCGCAGCCTAGTGCAAAAGAAATGTTTGGCCGGCTAAGTAGCAGCGGCAGTGTGCGACCATAGTTTTGCGCGGCTTCGTTATACATTTTCTGGTATGGCAACTCTGCAAACCGGAAATAGTAGTGCAAATGTTGTGAAAGTGTTGCCATTTTTAAGGGCAAAAGAAAATAACGCATACCGGCAGTGGGAGATTAATTTTAAACAATAAAAATATATAATTGTGAATACAAAAAACAAATAAACGCATTAAAAATTTTATTTATACAAAAATTAACGATTAACGTATTTGAAATTTAAATTTTTAAATAAAATCGATAGATATCTAGCTGAAATTTGACACAAATACGTCTTTTTACTGCACGCAGGCTAAGTTCTTGAACTGGCTAAATTTGCCGATAAAGGGTCTTAAGCCCATAAAAGCTTTAATTATTACCCGATTTCCTTAAAATTTGAAACAGAGAGTTGTTTTAAGCCTCCCTTTAGATATGGCTGCCATATGGACCAATCTGAGGGTTAAGAGTCTGAAGTCCATAAAAGCTGCATTTATTAGCCAATTTCAACGAAATTTTAAACAGTGAGTTTTTTTAAGCCTCCCGTCATTGGGCTCAAATATGGTTCAGATTGGATTATATTTGGATATAGCTGCCATATAGACCGATCTGCCAATAAAGGGTCTGGAACCCATAAAAGCTTTAATTATTACCTGATTTCGCTGAAATTTTAAACATAATCCCATAAAAAACGGATTTATTGCCTGATTTCGCTAGATCTGTTATTGTATATGAGTTCTCTAGACCTGGATAAAATATGATCGAGATCAGCCCCTATTTAGAGTCTGAAGGGTGTGCCGCAGTTACCTCTTTGGTGAGAAGTTTTTACAGGGCAGAGCACCTCACAAATGTCGCCAGCATTAGGAGCGGAAAACCACCTCCGAATGTTGTTATTGATGGTCTCGCCAGGATTCGAGCCCAGGCGTTCAGCGTCATAGACGGACTCAGAGCTGCTGTGGCCTTCTACACAGAAAAAATCTAAATCAGTTTCAATCAAGAACTTAATTGATCCAATTAATTTTTTTAAACTGCTTCAATCACGAAAATGATAATATCTATCACCGTTTTTGAAAAGTAATAAAAAAATTTTAGTTAAAACAAGTAAAAGCGTGCTAAGTTCGGCCGGGCCGAATCTTATATATCCTCCACCATGGATCGCATTTGTCGGGTTCTTTGCCCGGCATCTCTTCTTAGGCAAAAAAAGATAAAAGAAAAGATTTGCTCTGCTATTAGAGCGATATCAAGATAGGGTCCGGTTGGGACAACAATTAAATTATATGTTGGAGACCTGTGTAAAATGTCAGCCAATTCGAATAAGAATTGAGCCCTTTGGGGGCTCAAGAAGTAAAATAGAGAGATCGATTCATATGGGAGCTGTATCGGGCTATAGACCGACCATAATAAACACGTATGTTGATGGTTAAGAGAGGATCCGTCGTACAAAATTTCAGGCAAATCGGATAATAATTGCGACCTCTAGAGGCTCAAAAGTCAAGATCCCAGATCGGTTTATATGGCAGCTATATCAGGTTATGAACCGATTTAAACCTTATTTGACAAAGTTGTGGAAAGTAAAAATAATATAAGTCATGCAAAATTTCAGGCAAATCGGATAGGAATTGCGCCCTCTAGAAGCTCAAGAAGTCAAATCCCCAGATCTGTTTATATGACAGCTATATCAAGTTATGAACCGATTTGAACCATACTTGGCACAGATGTATCACCATACATATCATAACAAAATACTTCGTGCAAAAATTCATTCAACTCGGATAAGAATTGCGCCCTCTAGTGGCTCAAGAAGTCAAGATTCAAGATCGGTTTATATGGCAGCTATATCAAACCATGGACCGATATGGCTCATTTACAATCCAAACCGACCTACACTAATAAGAAGTATTTGTGCAAAATTTCAAGAGGCTATCTTTACTCTATCGAAAGTTAGCGTGCTTTACACAGACAGACGGACAAACATGCCTAGATCGACTTATAATGTCATGACGCTCAAGAATAAATATACTTTATGGGGTCTTAGACGAATATTTCGAGGAGTTACAAACAGAATGACGAAATTAGTACACCCTATGGTGGAGGGTATACAAATGATTGAAAGTTTCCGTTTGCAACACATGGAAATATACATTTCCGACCCTATAAAGCATATATACTCTTGATCATCGTAAAAATCTAAGACGATCTAGCCATGTCCGTCCATTTGTCTGTTGAAATCACGCTACAGTCTTTAAAAATAGAGATATTGAGCTGAAACTATGCACAGATTCTTTTTTTTATCCATAAGCTGGTTAAGTTCGAAGATATAGTCCCCATTTAGACCGATCCGCCGTTTTATGGTCTTAGGTTTGTAAAAGCCACATTTATTATCCGATTTTGCCAAAATTTTGGATAGTGAGTTGCGTTAGGCCCCTCGTCATCCTTCTGCAATTTGGTTCAGATCGGTCCAGATATGGATATAGCTGTCATATAGACCGATCTCTCGATTTAAAGTCTTGGCCCCATAAAAGGCATATTTAAAATCCGATGTCGCTGAAATTTTACAGTGACTTATGTTAGGCTTTTCGAAATCCTTGTCGTATATTTCAAATCGGTCTATATTTGGCTATAGCTACCATAAACGCCTATATTTTGTTCTACAAAATTGAACAATGACTTGTACTTATTAGATCTCTCAATATCCGTGTAGAATTTGGTCCAAATCGGACCATATTTCGATAAAGCTGATGTGTGATGTGTAACACCATGTATGACAAAAGTTTCAAACACGACTATAAGTGAAGTAAGTCATATTTAATTAAAAAATTATTGAATCAATAATAATTATTTTTTAATTTAAAACGATTTTATTTTCGGTTGAAATTGTTTACGAATTTTTATTTTCCAGGCCTTTTGTAATTATTGACATAAATAATCGAAATAAAATTAGATAAAAAATATTTTTTTTTGATTAATTAAGGATGGAATAATCAATAACGGTTTGTTAGTAAAACCAATAACAGTCTGGTGCTCAAACCAATAACAGATTGGTATTAAAACCAATACCTGTTCGGTAATAAGGCTAGTACCAAACGGTGCTAATCATTTTATGATTCATCCATGCCAATTCGGTAATAAGGCTAGTACCAAACGTTACTAATCATTTTATGTTTCATCCATACCATTACCAATTCGGTAATAAGGCTACTACCAAACGGTACTAATCATTTTATGTTTCATCAATACCAATTCGGTAATAAGGCTATTACCAAACCGTACTAATCATTTTATGTTTCATCCAGTATTGTTTTTGTACCATACGATGTTGCTTTACTATCCATACCGTATAGTACTGAAATGAGCTCGTTTGGTATCAACTTTTCTCTGGGAGCATGATTTAGTACTGCAGACAAGAGTCCTAACTGGTTACTGGAACGACCTAACCTATCCTAGACGCAGGGTGGGGCAGAGTTCAGGAATTTACTATGACGAGGAGGAGTGGGAGACAGTCGAACATCGTTTACCCCACTGCCTGGCAATTGCGAGGAGAAAACACAGCATATGGGATGAAAACCTCTAACCATGCCTGGTACTAATCATTTTATGTTTCATCCATACCATCCGGTATTGTTTTTGTATCATACGATGTTACTTTACTATCAATACCATATGGTACTGAAATGAGCACGTTTGGTATCAACTTTTCTCTGGGAGCATGATTTAGTACTGCAGACAAGAGTCCTAACTGGTCACTGGAACGACCTAACCTTACCTAGACACAGGGTGAGGCAGACTTCAGGAATTTGCTATGACGAGGAGGAGCGGGAGACAGTCGAACATATTTTGCGCCACTGCCTGACAATTGGGAGGAGAAAACACAGCATAATGGATGAACACCTCTTACCATGCCTGATACCAATCATTTTATGTTTCATCCATACCATCCGGCATTGTTTTTGTACCATACGATGTTGCTTTACTATCAATACCGTATGGTACTGAAATGAGCACGTTTGGTATCAAATTTTCTTCGGGAGCATGATTTAGTACTGCAGACAAGAGTCCTAACTGGTTATTAGAACGACCTAACCTAACCTAGACGCAGGGTGGGGCAGACTTCTGGAATTTGCTATGACGAGGAGGAGTGGGAGACAGTGGAACATCTTTGCGCCACTGCCTGACAATTGGGAGGAGAAAACACAGCATAATGGATGAACATCTCTTACCATGCCTGATACCAATCATTTTATGTTTCATCCATACCATCTGGCATTGTTTTTGTACCATACGATGTTGCTTTACTATCAATACCGTATGGTACTGAAATGAGCACGTTTGGTATTAACTTTTCTTTGGGTGCATGACTTCGCCATGCGGATAAGAGTCCTAACTGGTTACTGCAACGACCTTACCTCGACACAGGGTGAGGCAGACTTCAGGAATTTGCTATGACGAAGAGGTGTGGGAGATAGTCGAACACCTTTTGTGTCAGTGCCTGGGAATTGCCAGGAGAAGACACAGCATAATGGATGAATATCTCTTACCATGCCAGGATTCCTTCCGGCACTAGGTTAGGTTAGGTTGGAAAGAGGGTGCAGATATTAATCCGCCCCATGCCACTATGGACATACACCTAAGCCAGTAATCGGCTTGTTGTGGTCTCTAAAATCTATAAAGTAACCTCTATAAAAAAAATTTAAGTTAGGAATTCCGTGCTACTTACAAAATCCTTAATTGTTTTCAATACCACTCCCCTAAGTTGGTTAAGGTCTGGTATTGTGTCTTCACTTAAGTGCCGGTATCTGTTGGACGCGAAAGCCAGGCAATGACGAAGGTAATGCTCCAACGTCTCATCATCTTTCCCGCATGCCCTACACATGCTATCACTTGCCGCACCGATTTTACATAAGTGAGCTGGTAGTCCTATGTGTCCCGTTATGATACCAATAGCTATACTGACTTCCTTCTTGCTTCCTTTCAGTGATAGCCTCGTCTTTTCACGATCTGGATCCCCCCAAAAGGATTTTTGCCATCCTACCGACCGTTTCGCTGTTCCACAATGTTGCATGCACATTCGTCGCCCACTCCCTTAACTCGGACTGCGTCGTCCCGAAAGGCTTCGGGTCAACCAAGTTTATTGACGGCTGTCCTCTGGCCTTAACCCTTTTCCCCTTACTCCGTTATGGCCCGGCACCCAAACGATGCGAATTTTGCCATCCTTAGAGAAGGCGTTAATCTCCTACTTACACTGCAAGACATATCCTTACCGTCCTGGTTGTTATTGCCCTTATGGCCACTTTACTGTCTGTAAAGATGTTCCTACTCGACTTCCTTGGGTTAGCACAACATCACCTCACACATTCTGTGATCGCCCGGATCTACACCTGCAGTACCGTATTATGGTCAGACAGACTAAAACAGATCTCAGTCCCTGGGTTCTCAATGTAAACCCCCAGGCCCACTCTATCATCTAGCTTTGATCCATCCATGTAACATGATCTTCCAGATGGCAATACTAGAGTTCCGTCAATCCAAGGCACTAAGGCCTTTGTCAACCTGATGTTCTGTATCCAATTGTATCTGCAGAGTATTCCGTAGGATTCGTCGAGGTATACTGATATTTTTCCAAGGAAGTGTTCTACTGCAAAGTCGGAGGACTTGCTTCCATATATCTCCGGTTAAATCTGGGCGGATTTCCTTTTCTCCGAAGAGAACAGTTTTGTTAATCGCATTGACTATGACATTGCTACACGTTGGGTTCGCATTATTCCCACATCCAGTACCGGTATGTGCCAGATCACTTAGTGCATGGGTATACTACTATAATTCTTGTACACTGCCATATACTTGTATTGAAAGTATAACAGCGATTTGAATGGCTGTTAGTCTTATCAGGAACTTGACACTATGTCATCTTCAGCGTTGTAAGAAAATAAACATTTAGTAACTTTGATGGGAGAAGAAGATTTATCGCTTAATCTGGGAAGCAGAAGATTATTTTTTATCATCTGCTTATGATAACAAATCGCAGGTCATTATGCTTTAAGTGTTAATAACCTGTAATTATTTTTCGAAAGTTGAGAGGCATCAGTATGAACTTGGCAAGAATGCTGCGATACTCTCGGACAATAACACAATGTTGTTGTCAAATGTAAGGATGTTACAGCACACCTAACAAAAGTCGAAAACGTGATTTCAAGCTCCAGGAAAATAAAAACAAAATAAATCAAAATTTGCAGGCATATTTTTAAGATCCCAACGTGCCAACAAGTGTAAAACCAGGTTATTGTTTGGCTCCAAGTGGCCTGGCCTGGCCCATATTGTGTAAAAGTCATATAATTTGAATGTGATTCAAATGCTTGTATTTCACATATTTTATGATCTGTTTTTGCAATTTCTGGCTAATTTTCAAATGTCATTGACTTTCTTTTGCTACGTATTCCACCATACACCGAATTTCCTTGTTTTCGTCGTTGTTATTTTGGCATTAGCACTTCATAAACAAAAGATGTATTTATGTATCATTGTTGTTGTTCTCTCAGTTTTGGGCCAAATTAATTATTCTAGCCACGAATGATGAGCCACTTTGTTTTCATGATCTTATTCGAGCCACCAGTGTGCGATGACAAGGAACTGGCCGGCGGTAGTGGCTCAGTAGAAAACGGTTAAAATGATATATCGATATCGTTTGCAAATGCACTTACCTACCATTTGCTCGCACAATATATTCTCAATCTTTATTTAGAAGTAAGCCAACAAATCAGCAAATGCCTACTATTGTGTTTTTCATTGGACGTGTGGCTTATTGTTTTACTTTGAGTTACGAAGGTAAGGACATAGGAGGAAATACATTGAAGCTGTGATAATGAAATAAAGTTCAAGTTCGATGAATCACTCGTGCATACGATTTTTTGTTGAAAATATCTAAAATATTGTCAACTTTTACGCACCATAATGCCGAATTCATTAACAGATAATGAGTTGTAAAATCTGTCCTATTCAAGGTTTTGCCTCCAGAATAAACCAGCAAGGAAAGGCAAAAGTCGGGCGGAGCCGACTGTATAGTACCTTACAGCTACCCTTTAAGTAGAAAGTGGATGCTACATGCAATTCTGAACCAATTTTAATGGGCCTTGACGAATGTTTTCAGATGGGTAATTAAACAATTCATCTCAAATTTCGAGCAAATATGTTCAACAAGTAACAGCGTGCTAAGTTCGGCCGGGCCGAATCTTATATACCCCCCACCATGGATCGCATTTGTCGAGTTCTATGCGCGGTACCTCCTTTTAGACAAACAAAGAATAATGAATAAGAACAGTTATGCTATTGGAGCTATAGTTATAGTACGATTCGGACCATAAATGAATGCTGAACATTGTAGAAGTCATTGTGTAATATTTCAGTTCACTCGGATAAGAATTGCGCCTTGTAGGGGCTCAAGAAGCAAAATCAGGAGCTAGGTTTATATGGGAGCTGTGTCAAGCTATTGATCGATTCAGACCATATTAGACACGTATGTTGAAGGTCATGAGAGAAGCCGTTGAACAAAATTTCAGCCAAATCGGATGAGAATTGCGCCCTCTAGAGGCTCAAGAAATCAAGATCCCAGATCGGTTTTGTATGGCAGCTATATCAGATTATGTACCGATTTGCGCCATACTAAGCACAGTTATTGGAAGCCATAACAAAACACCTCATGCAAAATTGCAGCCAAATCGGATGAGAATTGCGCCCTCTAGAGGCTCAAGAAGTCAAGACCCAAGATCGGTTTATATGGCAGCTATATCAGGTTATGTACCGATTTGCGCCATACTTAGCACAGTTATTGCAAGTCATAACAAAACACTATGTGCAAAATTTCAGTCAAATCGGACGAGAATTGTGCTCTCTAGAGGATCAAGAAGTCAAGACCCAAGATCGGTTTATATGACAGCTATACCAGAATATGAACCGATTTAAATCACACTTGACAAAGTTGTTGGAAGTGATATCAAAACACTATGTGCAAAATTTCAGTCAAATCGGATGAGAATTGCGCCATCTAGAGGCTCAAGAAGTCAAGACCCAAAATCGGTTTATATGGCAGCTATATCAAAACATGGACCGATTTGAACCAAACTTAGCGGAGTTGTTGGAAGTGATACCAAAACACTATGTGCAAAATTTCACTTAAATCGGACGAGAATTGCGCCATCGAAAGGCTGAAGAAGTCAAGACCCAAGATCGGTTTATTTGGCAGCTATATCAAAACATGGACCGATTTGGCCCATTTACAATTCCAACCGACCTACACTAACAAAAAGTATTTGTGCAAAATTTCAAGCGGCTAGCTTTACTCCTTCGAAAGTTAGCGTCCTTTTGACAGACAGACGGACGGACGGAACGACATGGCTAGATCGACTTAAAAGGACATGACGATCAAGAACATATATACTTTATGGGGTATATATATGCTTGACGAAATTGGTATACCCCCATCCTATGGTGGAGGGTATAAAAATGATAACATCATTACAAATTACCCAAAATCTGGCAAGCATACGTAGGGGAGCCAGGGACGTAGCCAGGATTTTATTTTGGGGGTGGGGGTATATTCATTTAGTCATTCCGTTTGCAACACATCGAAATATCAATTTCCGACCCTGCAAAGTATATATATTTCGGATCGTCGTAAAATTCTAAGACGATTTAACGATGTCCGTGTGTCTGTTCGTCCGTCTGTTGTAATCACGCTATAGGCTTCAAAAATTGAGATATTGAGCTGAAATTTGGCACAGATACGTCTTTTTGACGTACGCTGGTTAAGTTCATGAACTGGTCAAATCGGACCATATTTGGATTAGCTGCTATATAGACCGATTTTACGATAAAGGGTCTAATGCCCATAAAAACTTAATTTTTCATCCGATTTCGCTGAAATTTTAAGCAGTGAGTAGTTTTAAGCCTCCCGACATCTGACCCAAATATGGTTCAAATCGGACTATATTTAGATATAGCTGCCATATAGACCGATAAAAGATCTGAAGCCCATAAAAGCATTTTTTTTATTCCGTGTCACTGAAATTTGAAACAGTGAGTAGTTTTAGGCCACCCACCATTCGACCCAAATATGGTAAAAATAGGACTGTATTTAGATATAACTGTCATATATACCGCTACGCCGGTTAAGCGTCTGAAGCTTATAAAAGCTTTATTTTTTACCCGATTTTGTTGAAATTTGAAATACAAAATTCAACAGTGACATATTTATAGGACCACTCAATGTCCGTGCCAAATTTGGGTGCATAAGTTATCCAATTCTCATCGGATTGTGACGAAAGGGGGTTTACATATATACCCGAGGTTGTGGGTATCCAAAGTTCGGCCCGGCCGACCTTAATGTCTTTTTACTTGTTTCAAAATCGAATATTGCCAAAATTCTTGTTCCTGTGAAATTGGTAAAGAAACTCAATTTTTTCTTTTGAAAATTGTGATCTTTATTGGGTGCAGGAACTGATACATCGGCGGTGACATTTGGTCGTAGAGTCAGAGCTGAATTTTGCACTCATTGCCAACACAGTGCAAATATCTTTTGGAAGATGTATTGATGGCTAGACAACGGCAACGGCCCTTGCTGCTGCCTCGTGTGAACAGGTTCGCATTAACGACGAAAAATACCCGACTTCTATGAAATTAAGCAGTAATATTAAGAGTTATAAGAAAATCTTTCCTGCCAAATGTCGAGTGAATAGGTCTGGTTTAAATCCATTGTGATACCACAGGAACAGAAGAAGGAAGATGCCTTCTAGTTCCTACCGTTCAACCATCCAGATCGCTTTAAAATGCCTAATAACTTACGAATGTTCACATCCGCTAAATCAGACAGGTTCTCAAAGAAATGACAACTTAAAGTGAAACTCCTTCTGACTGCCAGTGCTGGGCACACACACAGACTGTGTTTTATAGTCTCTTCTTCTTCGATGTCCTCACAGCTTCAGCAAAAGTCGTTACTGGCAACCTTCAGTCTGTCAGTATGTTTTCCGATCAGACAGTGACCTGTCATATCGGGCACAATGACTGCAATGTCTGTTCTTCACAGTGGCAGCAAAGCGGTAGGCCTCTTCAAGTCTAGATTAGCCCACATAGTTTTGGAATGCTCACAGCCCCCTCTTTGTGATCATCCGTAATTCGTTGTCCTTGGGGCCTGGTCCCGAAAGCTTAGCTTACAAGTCGCAGAGGCATACCCATAGATTCCAGTATCCCTATAATGTGAAGGGTAGTTCCTAGTTCCTCGCAAACTCGTCCGCTTTACAATTCCCTGGAACATCTCTGTGGCCCGACACCCGGAACAGGTGCATTTTGAACTGTTCAGCCATCTACTTGAGAGATCTGCAACAGTCGAAGGCGGTTTTTGCGTTCGTTATGACATTATATCTTAGCCATTCCACCACTTCCTTAATTCGAATGATCTCCGCTTGATACACACTGCAGTGGTGGGGTAACCTTTTCGATATGACCAGTTCTAGATCTTTAGAGTACACGCCCTGGTCGTCTGGTTTGGAACCATCCCTATAGAAGTCTATGTAACCAGGGATATCGCAATTCCAGTCGCTTCTATCAGGAATAGTGGTACAGTACTTTTTATCAAAAAGCGACTCAGGTAAGGCATAATCCACACTTCCTAAAACATCGGACATTGTATCAGGATAACACAATCTCCGTATCCGCCACATGGCCAAAGAGAATCCTCACTTTGACACACGGCAGTGATCGCTGCAATTTGTCTAGCCACAGTGTCCAGAGACATTAGATGTGGCATTAAATTTAGTGCATCAGATGGTGTCGTCCTCAGTGCGGCTGTGATTCACAAACAAGCCAAACTTTGGATCAGGTTGACTATTGAACAGTAGGTGGACTGTTGAAGCGCCGTTCACCAGACCACAACACCATATAGGATTATAGATCTGACAACTGCGATATACCCAGTGCATGGCGCGCGGTCTAAACTACCAATTTTTGCCAATGGCTCTCTTGCAGGTGTATAGGGCAAAAGTTTTCTTTCTTGCCCTTCCCAAAATGTTGGATTTTAACGGATTTACGGCTAGACCACTATCGGTAGCCCACTTAGCTGTTGCACGTAGACCTTCCTTTTTCACCTAACGGCAATTCCACGTCAACAGCATACGCGTTTACACCTTTTTCTTCTAGAGACAATATTAATGGCTATATTCTAAAGAAGAAGAGACAGTACACCTACTTAAGGAGTTCCCCTGCTGACCCATCTTTTTAGATCCACAGATCCCAAGCCTGCCGTAAAGAATCTTTTAGTTAGTAAGTTATTACTAAACTTTCCGACTATAGGGCTGATGCCTAGAAACTCCAATTCCTTCATGATTGACGTCGGTTTTACATTATTGAAAGCACCTTCAATGTCAATTAATACTACTATTGTATATTCCTTGACAGCGAGAGAACCCTCTATGTAGCCGACTAGGTCGTGAAGGGCTGTTTCAGTGGATTTGCCTTTACTATATGTATGCTGCTGCCGATAATGGCAATCTCCAGGGATCTTTGCTCTAAGGTATGTTTCTATTAACCTCTCATGAGTCTTCAGCATAAATGATGACAGACTAATAGGACAAAAATCTCACCTCTTCGTGTTTTTAAGGCTTTCCTGCTTTCGGAATGAAAATTACCTTTATGTCCCTTCATCCCAAAGGTATATATGACATACTGATACAAGCAGACTAGTCCCCTAGCCAAGGAACCAGTCTATCAGACACAGTTTGTAATTCAAACGGTGATACATCATCAGGGCCTGTTGACTTAAAGGACACGAATCTTCTTATCGCCCAAAGGATTTTGGGCTCAGACTCAATTTCCCCAATAACCTGCGACAAATGCATACCAGTGATAACCTCCTCTGGCGCCACATTGTCCGTTAAAGAATTTCTCGGGAAATGTGTATCAACGAGTAGTTCTAGTGTTTCCTCACTACACATTGTCCATAAATTTTCTGACTTCGGAATATACCCCACCGTAATAGGTCTGGAGGACAGAATCTTCCTTAGCCTAGAGGCCTCAGATGTATCCTACACGAAGCTACAGAATTCCACCTAGGATTTGTTCTGAGCCTTTCTCAGTTCGCCCTTATATTTTCTTAGCTTAGCCTTATAGATGTCCCTATCGTATAGTGCTCTTGTGGCTTTCGCCCTGTTGAAGAGCTTTCTGCAGTCCTTCCTTAGACCAACCAGCTTTGGAATCCACCATGGCGGTCGCTGTTTGCCCCTTGGTTTGCTACTAGGACATGCTGACACAAGCGAGTCATTCAGGGCCTTCGTCATCCGCTTGAATATTATGTCTGTATCCTCCTCAATTGCCACTTCCTTTTCTGGCCTAGAAGGGATAGACGTGCAGAATTTGTGCCAAAATTTATACCAATCCGCCTTTCTTCCGTTTAGCCGAGGGACCACTTCTGCAGTATTTTATCCAAGGCTGATACTAATATACGGATGTTCAGAAAAGCTGTGGTCATTCAACATTTCCCAGTCGCATATTCTTGCGCTTATATCTTCCGATACAAAGGTAAAACTTAGTAACTCCTGCCTGTTCCTGGTAAAAAAAAAGGTTTATCCGCCTTATTGCAAATCGGCAGATTGCAACTTTAGTATATTCGATAAGCAGCTCACCCCTTTCGTTGACATTCGAACTTCCCCGTATCTGGTGATGTGTATTAGCATCACTTCCTATACTGAGGCTCTTCTTCCCTGCAGAAGCGGCTTCAACAAGACAATAAGTGAAGATAAAAGAAACGTGTATGGAAACAAGAACATTTGATTGCTGTCAAATTTCTCTCGCGAAACAATTAAAAATGTTAACGACTTTTCGTGAGTCGTAATTAGCTTTGGGTATAGTGATTCACGCTCACCTCACGATCACTTGATTAGATTTGGATCTCGCTAACGAATCACGTGGCTCACGCGTGACACTACTAGTCACGACTCACGTGCACACCTCTAGTGGTAAGTATTCAAGGCTTGGTCAGACGAAATATAACGCGTTTTTGTACTTTTTAAAGTTTGTTTAAATTTTTACATATTTACCTCTATTTATTATATACAAACTTGGATTAATACAATATCTTTATAAACTAAAACAAATCAAAGTTAACGCAACAAAAAGGTTCATAAAAATTCTAGCACAAAACTTACCTCCAATAAACATAAACGACACCATACACACTCACTATAAACGCGATCCCGTTATATGCACTCTCTTTCTCTTTTTCATTTATCCAGCCATTGTACGATTTCAACAAAAGGTAGCGGCCAACTGAGCATTTTCTTTTCTATTTACTTGTTTCGATTTTGCCATCTCTTAATGCCAGTGTGGTTACTAAATTGTTTCCAAAACTTTAAAAAGATGCCTTTATTTGAACAATACACAATGCAACAAATAAGAAAGCGATAAACTAAGTGCATGTTTGCAACATAAACGATGGAACTGACATTTGGCATATACCGATCAAGGTTGTATTTTTTGGGCATAGAAAATTATCGTGCAGGGATGCCAAATCAATCAAGCAATCGGCCGAATACAATTTGGTTACAGTTTTGACAATACATGCCTTTGAGGATGTCAATTTGTACTATTTTTACAGTGATTTGACCAATCTTCCATATATTTTTTGATGTTAAAGTTTATTATTGCGTACAAATAAATCTATACGTGGAATATAATCTTCGATGCTTACAAAGGTTGTGTTTTATATTACAGTGCAATGAAATTTGTGTGATGACATCTATCCAGGACAACGAAGTTCTGCATAAATTATCAGTAATGATTTCCAAAAGGTGAGCACTAAATTTCATACGCGATCCTGCGCCTTTACCCTACATTTGACAGTCAAGGTTGCCCTTAGACTGAGAGAGGCGTAACCTGATGCTCCTTGAACATTGTGCACTTTTCTGGGGATGTGGCGTGTTGGCTTGAAATCGAAGAATCATACATGTATCTAGTAGGGCGTAGCGTCTTTCAGACGGAGGCCTTTTCGATCCCAAAGACACTCAAAACGATGTCGATGCGGTAGTGGCCGCCAGATCTGACTACATAGACAGTCAGGGGGCGCTCAAGGCTCTTGAGTTGCAGTGCAATGGCTTCTTCAAAGCATGGCGAAGGATGTCAGTCTCTGCTGAATCCGACCCACCTGTCAATACTATCAGCAAAGTTATTTTTTTTTGCATAATTGAACAAAAATTTGCGATCAGACACTATGTCCTAAAAGTTACATTGCTACTATAGAGGGCGCAATTTTCATCCGATTGGGCTTAAATGTTGTACAATTATTTCCCTCATGACTTTCAACTGACTTATTACATTTGGTTTTATTCGGTCTGGGCAGTGAAATTGCTTCTATACAAATCAGGATACACTTATAGAAGGCATGATTCACTGAATAAGGTTAAGCCTAGGATTCACTAATAGAAGGTTAGGTCACATGCAAAAACACAAAGTGGATAGGCCCCATAAACATCATTAAGGATGTCAAATCTGACGATTGAAAATGTCATCATATAGGAGAAAACGTAAACAAAGAATGAATGTAAAAAGAGAACAAGTTGACATCCTCAATGCCAAGTACTGCCAAATATTAAAAAAAAAGTATATCGGCTGATCGCTTGGCTTAACCTTATTCAGTGAATCCTGGGTTAAGCCAAGCGATCAGACATTTTCAATCCGTATATTTGTCATCCTCAATGATGTTCATGGGGCCTAACCACTTTATGTTTTCGCAAGCAACCTAACCTTCTATTAGTGAATTCTGTATAGAAGGTTAGGTCACTTGGGCAAACATAATGTGGATAGGTCGCATGAACATCATTAAGGATGTCAAATCTGGCGATTGAAAATTTCATCAAATACATGGCGAAACAATTAAAGGTGGTCTCATTTGTACAACAACCACAAATCATATGGTGCATTCCGCCATGTTGTCATCAAGCTGGTCGACGTTGTGCCAACACACACAAAGAAATTTGTGTGCGTGTGTGTATATGTTTGCGTACATGAGCAGAGAATATGTGAGAAAGAAAATAACAACAAAGAGAATGCAAAAAAAAATCTATCATCTTAATACCGTCCTGCCTGGCAGGCTGTTAGCAGCTGTTCGCATAAGACCACCTTTTTAAATCCGCCTTGCATCAAATAGATGAAAACGTTAACAAAAAATTTATGTAAATAGAGAACAAGTTGACATCGTCAGTGCCAAGTACTTCCAAAAATTCCAAAAATTGTATGTCGGCTGATCGCATGGCTTAAGCTTATTCAGTGAATCCAGTCTTTCTCAAAAAAATTCTTAAATAAAATAAAAAATCATACTACCACAGAATTCATATTCAATCTTACCCCAAAGTGTCAGCACCCCATTACCACTTTTGCTACGAATGTTTGCAACCATGTTAAAATCTCTTATTTTCTCTTTCATTCGTTAAAGCGACATCTACGGCAAACATAAAAACTGCTCCAACTGTCATTTGCCTTACGAGGTCTGTACCTTTCTTCGTCGGTGAGCATCATAAGAGGTTTTTTTTTTGCACCAACAGACGCATTTTCCAACATAAAGGAGGGAAAAATAGGTATTTTTGCAAATTTCGGACAAGTAAAGTGGTATTTGGGCAGTTAAAAATGTGTCCCTTACATCCCTTAATGGTTTGATAATTGTGCAAAGTGGAGATTAGCACTTTGGTATAAGGAAACAGAAGTGAAAACTTTAAGGTCAATGTAAAGAAAATTTTCCACAAAGCCAGAAAGCACGCGTCATTATTGCACAGAAGAAAAAGACCTGAAAACCAACATTTTTGTACATTATTAAGGTAAATATTGACCAGAGAATTGTTATTTATTATTATGGAATATAAAATTTCCAATATTTCATGTTTTTTTGTAGTTTTTGTTTTTTTTACATAAAAAGATGGATGTCTCTCAACCCCCGCCTCAACTGACGGCTCCCTCACACTTAGCCACCAACATAAGTGTGCCGCCGCCTATGCCTGGCTCACATGGCCACTACAGACCACACTATCACCATGGCCACCATGGCAATCCCAATAAACCTTATTTCAAAACATTTGGCTCGGGAGGCTTTCAGAGACCCCATCAAATGACACAGGATGACTTTGATGGCAAACGTCTGAGAAAAAGTGTTATGCGAAAGACTGTAGATTATAATGCAGCCATAGTAAAGAAATTGGATGTAAGTATTTAAAGAAATTGTTAATAACTTTCAGAGATTTATTTTGGTTTGTGGTTTATAGGCCCGCCTATGGCAAAGAGACTATAGAGACCGCTTTGCTTTGCAACCAGAAAGCATATATGTGCCAGAACTTTTGCCTCCTTCCAGTTATCTAGATAACCCCTCGAATGCTGTTACCACAAGATTTGTTAAAACTGCCACAAATAAAATGCGTTGTCCTATCTTCACCTTGGCCTGGACGCCGGAAGGTAGGCGTTTGGTTACCGGA